>NC_071553.1:5440888-5729163 GCF_026979565.1 Vidua chalybeata
CGCCAATAAACAATTTGCCTTTTTTTCTCCCTCCCAGCATTTTTCCCCCCCTCTTAATTTATCTCCTCAGCATCCATGACAGCTGCCGGCGGGCAGCTGCAGCACTGAGGGATTACAGAGCCCTCAGGGCAGGGACAGGGGATGGGGATGGGGATGGGGATGGGGATGGGGATGGGGATGGGGATGGGGATGGGGATGGGGATGGGGCGGCTGCTCAGAGCCAGGGGGACAGCTTGTGAGTGGGAAAGCAACTGGGCATGAGAAAAAAAAACAGTAAAGCTCATCATGAGACCTGCCTGGCCCAAATCCTGCCCAGGAGTTTCCCTCAGTGCTCCTTGTGCATTTTTGTGCAGTGCCAGACCCAGCTCCTGCCCTTTTCTGATCCTTAGCTTCACACGAGGAAGCTGAGGATGGGGAAATAGCATTTATAGAGAGTAGAACAGCACAGCTCCTGAGGGGACTGCACTTTGCTCATTTCTGTTTCAGAGCAGGGCCCGTGGCTTCCAGCCTATAAATCCTGATCCCAGAGGAGGCAATTGTAAGTATTTAAATATATATGCATTTCCCCTGCATTAATTTACTTTCCCATGTGACTGGTGACATGAAGGATTGTAATAGAAGAATGCATTTTTAATGCATTTCCTGCAGATTTCTGCAAGGCAATCTAATTCCTGAGTGGGTTTAACTTGCCACAGAGGCAAAGGACCTCAGGAACACTAGTAATTGGGCTGGGTGGATTCTTTTCATCTACTGTTTTAATGTGCTCCATCCATCTCTCTGATTAGATTAATCTCATTTATTTTAGCCAAGCCAACTAGCTGAAATCCCAACAGAGGAAATTGGGATTTTGAGTCTTTCAGGGTGAGTGCTTGGAGTGTTAGGCAGCAAACTCCATAGGGATATTTCCAATTTGGCCTTTTAGCACGTCAGAAATTTGTAACCCTGGTGACCACATTGGAAAAGGACCATTTGGGCTGTGAATCTGCCTCATCCATGAGGGGCTGTGGAGAGCCCACGCAGGTCTCCTCTGCCCTGCTTGAAGCAAGTTCCCTAAAAAATTAAACCCAGCCTGCTGCAGAGGGCTCAGCCTTCCAAGAAGGCTCCCATTTTTTCTGGCAGGAGCAGAGAGAACTCCATGGCTGGACCTTCCTCACCTGTGGAATGGCCACGCTTTTGCAGCCCCACCGTCATGACCGTGCTGGGCGCGGCGAGGGGGAGAGCCTGCCAGTGCAAACAGAAATACCTTCCTCGTGGAAGGGGAAATGGATTTTTTGTTTAAAAGATGGCCATGTTTTTCCAAGCCTGATGAATATGAAAGTCCCCATTTAAAGGAGTCGAACCGGCAGAGAAACTGGTCACTGTTTGCACGCCCACGCACCGACAGAGGAGGTGAAAGCAAACTTCCTGGTGTATCCCGATCCAAATCACCTGGGAGTGAGGCACAGTGCCCCGAGCTGTGAGCTGCTGCGCTGAGCAGCCGCAGAAAGCTCTCTGTGAAACAGCAAACCCCATCCCAACAGGAGAGGCAGAGCCCCGGTGGTGTCACAGCCCTCATTTCCAAAACGGGAGGCAATTTGGAGCCTAGCATCTGTATCTGTGGCTGTTGGAAATTGGCCTCACAGGGGGAAGGCAATGAGAGTGGAGGGCAGAAAGTGTTAGCAGGTGTTTTGGGAGGGTGTGGAGGGGAGAGCAGGGGAAGACTGGAGTTTTCCTCTGCCCAGTCCGCCAGGAAAGCTATTTTTGCAGGAGCTCCTGGGCGCCAGACAAGGTTTGGATTGTTCCCGTGCTGGATGCTGGTGCAAATACGTGGGCAGACAGCTGGATCCTGAGGAGCTCCCAGTGTCCCTGCAAGCGTGTGAAGGGGTATTTTACACCTCATCCAGGTGAGAGGATGTCTTGGCGTTGGGTTTGCCGTAGTGCCTGATTTTGGTTGGAAGTGAGTGCCTGCTGGCATGGACGTGCAAGGTGTGTATGTGCCCATAACACACCACATGCTTCACCAGCAGCTGTGGTATCTGTCAGTTCCTACTCCTCAATTGGTGCATGACCTCTCCTGTGAGACATCCCATCTGCTTGAGCTGGCTGTTGCCACCTCAGTCACAGTGGACGTGTGTGAGCTATGGGGAGCAGCCACTTGGAGCAAACCACCCCTTGTCCTGTCCAGGCTCCTGTGGGCAGTGCCCGGTCTCGGGGTGTTCCAGACCAATCTGTCATCTGTGTGTTTAGGGGATGGGTTGGTGCTGGGTAAACTGAGGCTTGGAGGGGTTTGGTTCATGGTCACATGGGCAGCCTGGCCACAGCCCAAGCATTGTGACTGGGAGTTGTGCATGGAGCTGGGGAGATGCTTCTCGTGCCATCTCACCCCATTGGACACCCCCACACCCAAAATTGGGTTTGGGCTCTCTGTGCAAAGCACTGTGTTGCTGCTGGTGCCGCTGGCTCTGGATAATCTTTGTATTTGCTGACTTGACTAAATTGTGGCTTGGTGGAGAGCTCGGCCCTGGGGAAGCTGAAGGTACAGGGAGGCCCAAACCACACACAGCGCTTGGGGAGGAATTGTGATTAAAAAAAAAAAAAGTTCAAAGGTGTTTTTGGCTTAATGCGGTTTATCTAGATTGCTTTATGTTCGTTAATCTGTATTAACACAAATTCTCTTGGAATGGCTGGCTGGGGAAGGGTTTGCTCAGCTATTCTGACAAGGACAGACTTTTCCAAAAGTAAAAAGTTTGAGCTGGGAAAAAAAAAAAGCCAGCTCCTGTCTGGCATGAGTACACGGAAGCCTTGTGAGCAGAGCAAGGCTGTTTCACCCCTTCTGCCCACATCCAAGTGTCCCTGGCACCCGCAGACACTAATGACTGATCAACTTCCCCCCCTACCATGGAGGATTAAATCCCCCTGTTCTTCCTGGGGTAATGTGAACCCCTTTTCCAGCTGGCGTGCCAGAGTGGATGGCACAATTAGTTAGTGAACTTCAAGGTAAATTGGAGGTCAAGCCCAGATTTGAAGGTGGTGGTGGGTGTGAGCGTGACCCAGGGAGCCATGTGATGTGGGCGACGTCCTGGAGAGGCAGGTGATCTCCCTGTCCTCTCCTTTCCCCAGGGCTGGGATTAGGAGAGATTTTACAGCTGAGTGACCAGCCTCATGGTGAGGTTTGGTTCACAATGGCTCAGCCCCCAGCCCCTTATCAAGGAAACTTCTAGGTCTTTTATGGCCAAGCTGCACATCAGCAGGACAGTTTGTGCCTGAGAGGGACCACCCCTTTGCATCCATAGGGACTTCCCACCTTGAGAACAGCCAGAGAAACAGCCAGAGAAACCTGGAACTTGTGGAGATGGATGGCAAAGCCCAGTGCTTTGGAGAGGGTTATCTAATGCTTGAACCTGCCATCTGAGTGTACTTCTTGCTCTTCAGAAGTCTTCTCGTGCAGCCTTGGGCAGGTCCTTGCACCAGATGCCACCTCTTTCCACCAGCTGCCTGTGATCAGGATTGCTTGGGTGCCACAGGGCTGGAGACCTCTTGAGGATCAATGGATCAGCTCCACGAAGGGCCCAGCTCCAGCTCCCAGCAGCCAGGAGCAGCAGCAGGCAAGCAAAGCATTCCTGCAGAGCTGGGATGGGAGTTGTAAGCAGGACCTGGGGCCTGCCCCAAACCCAGGGGACTCCCTCCTCCCCCTGCCCGTGCAAACACCAGATTAACAATTTATTTGACATGTTGCGGCTGGTTAGTTCTTCACCCGCTCCCCTGATCAGAGGGAATAAGTGTTGCAGTGTGCAATAATGTTCATTTCAGGTGAGGGTAAATATAGAAAGGAAAACCTGCTGAGAGCAAGCCATTTATTCCTGCGTTTGGAAGCCTCTGCTCATAAACAGTCAGTCATGCCCATTTGGAAAATCCCAGTGTGGTTTTCTTGGCCATCCTAGAAGAACATTTACTTTCCTGTAGGTTAAGAAGTCCGTTTTAAATAAAAAAAAATAATGTCATCTCACTTCCAGCTGCCCTCGGGCGTTTAGGGCTTGTTGACACACTAAGGCCGCTCTGTTCTCATGTAAAAGTGGTCTGATGCAGGAATTAGGAAGGAGATCCTGCAGGGCTTCCCCAGCTGGTTGGGCTTGTCAGCCCCTTGTTCTTTGGGATCTCCTTGTTCTCCTTGGGATTTTATCAGATTTTATCAGATGTGTAGGGTTAAAACCCCCCAGCCTTTGGGGGTGTGGATTCAGGGAGGTGCTGGGGGTGCCCTGAGAGCCCCATGAGCAGGGGGGGAGGGCTGGGGCAGAGGGATGAGCTCATGCTGGACCAAAAATCCTCTGAGGATTTTTGGGAGAGCGTGCCAAAGGCAACAAGACAGTGAGGGCTGCAGGAGCATCCCTCAAACAAGCCAGCAGCCATGGTCAGCCTATGGTGACCTGCTGCAGCACAGGAAAGACACCCCAAAGCAGTGCTGTAGGAGGAGGCTGAGGAAAGTGGGGAGCCCCTGGCACAGCCAAGCTCTGCCTCTCTCCTCTGTCCCAAAAGTGGCACCGAGGAGCCGTGAGGGAGAGCAAAGGCCGGTTTGAGTTGGACGCCTGCCCCCGTTGGCTCCGCAGCTGGCACCAGCCAGCTCCCTCCTCTGGAGCGTTCTGCAGTCAATAAGGGTCTCTCCATGTTTTCTGACAGGCTCTGGATTTGGCTTGGCTTTTGCCTTGGTTTCCAAAGGCAAGAGGCAGTTAAGTCTCTTGGAAGAATGAATTAATTAGCAAATGCCTTTGGTCAGGTCAGTGCCCTGAGCGGTGTGCCCATGCCTCTGCATCAGGTACAGGCTCGGAGAGGCTGCCCCTCCCCTCCCATATTTCCAGAACTGTACATGCATCATCTAACAAAAAAAGAAAGGGAAAAATCCTCCCCTGGAACGCAGTATTGACTTTAATGGTGGCATTTGTGTAAGCAACAAAATATTGACGCAGTTGGCTGGGGTCTGGCCGGGGCTTCTGGAAATAAACTGCTGCCTTGTTAAATTGTAGATGGAAATGCAAGTGGGAAAATGACTGACATCTTACACAAGGCGGGCAAATAAAACCGCTGCTTTACTACGGCGTGAAAAAACTCAGGAATTAATAGGTCTCCTTCTGCTCCAGGGTGTTGGATTTATCCCCAAGTAAGATCCATAAACTATTTTAAGGAGAGAAGTGCTACTTTTAAACATGTGTGTCTGGGTCCTGGAGTTCCCGTGGTGTCACAGTTAACCCCTGCTTTGTCATGGCTGTGGGCAGCAGAGCAGCCCCCCACAGCCCCCCTCAGCCCACCACAACCCTGGTCCTGGAGGCACCATTCTTGCCAATGCACAAACACATCAACACCTGATAAATGATGAGGTTACTTTCAAAGGATGTTTTCCTACGATGTATCCCACAGCTTTTGTCAGAAATGTGTTCAGGCCTCGACCTGGACTCCGATCTTGATTTTACCAGTGTGCGACATAAAATGTATTTTAAAAACCCCACCTGCTCCAAAGCTGTGTCTGACTCCAAGCAGATAGACTGAGCATTGCTGAGTCTGTCTAGGGTGTGACCCAACACACCCCAAAGGACTCCTTTTGACTTCAGTAGCTGAAGACCTTTTATCATCTTCTATGGGAAATGTGATTAACAGAGCTGTAGAGAGTGATACATCACTTTCTACCCAAAGCCCTTTCCTTCTCCACCCACATCCTGATGATCTCCCAGCTGACGTACATGTGCTCGTGGAAAAGTAGGATGAGATAAAAGCTGTCTTCCAGTGGCACAGGGTCCGACTCACCGGCAGCAGCGACACCAGTGTAATTATACACACTCCAGTCCGATCTCCCAGTAATTATTCTGGAATAAAAGCCTGCCTATTTCTGTAAGACCTTATGTCACTTGGAAAGCTGTTATAAATTCAGCTGGAAAAAGGGACCCTTATTCTGGGATAAGTGTGGTTAGTGGTTAACTGGGAATGGGGCTATTCCTGGCGTTGCCATCGACCTTCCCGGTGACGCCGGGGTAAGTCACTTCACCTCAGCGTGTGTCACCTTCTCCTGCTGCAAACTGGGAATTACAAACAAGGGCTTTCGCAGGCAGCGTTTTGGGAAGCCCCATGACTCTGGAAAAAAGGTGTCACAGGGTGCCAGGCAGTCATTTAGTGGGACCTGGTGCTTTTTTACCCACCTTGGAGGCATCTGGATCAAACTGTAGGCTGGGGAAATGAGGGATGAGTGTTGGGGACCGGCTGAGCCGCGTGAGCCTGGGCTGTTGGCATGTTACTGGGAATATTGTGTTTTCCTCTCGGTTTTTAAAAATAGTCTATTCTGTTCCAAGTTGTAGACCACAGCCCTCACTGGGGCATTGAAATGTCTGGGCTGCTGTTTTCTTGAGCCAGCACCTTCAACTGTTCAGGGTTGAGATGCGATGCCAGCATCCATCCCCTCAACTGCTGGGTCCAGCAAAGACGGGGGGATCCTGCCCTGGACTGGCAGCATTGACTCTCTGATTCTCATGGACAGGAGGGAAAGGGAAATCTGGTTCACTCTTCTGCCTGCAGTATTCCTGCCTGGTTCAATAGCTGCTTCTGCAAGCCCTAAGGGCCTTGGGGACTTTTGCTTCTCAGCAGCTTCTTGTGCAGCCTCAGAAACTGCTTTTGGCTCAGCATCACACAAGCACACACAGCTGAAGATGCAGCTCGTTCCTAGCACATGGCATTAAATCCATGCTAGAGGTGGGGAGAATCATCTCGGAGGCTTTTATCATTTGCACAGACAGTGCAGGCTGGCTCACAGCCAGAATCCATCTGCTTGCCAAAGCGGGTGCTGCCCACGGAGCAGCAGGACCAAGGTGCCGATGCCAAGAGGTGCAGGCAGAGCCTGCCCTGGCGCGTTCCCACGGCCTCCGTCCCTGCACAAGCACCGGAGTGGGGCTCACTGCCGCTCGGAATTGGGCTGGAGCCAAGGAGGCAGAGGGGAAAAAGCCTTTTACAGTCCATTAGTGCTCCCCAGAGCCGTTCAGCCCCTCTCGTCGTAAAAGTGGTGGAAGCCACAGAAACATTACGGCTGGTCTGCAGAAGATGCTGGTCTGCAGAAGATGCCAGCCCACCTCCCGGCTCCATGTCCCTTCCCAGGGACTTTGCCAAAGCCGCTGGCCCTCACGGCACTTCAGCTGCTGGAATTCCCTCTGGGAACAAGCTGGCAAAAGGCTGGTTCCCTGTCCATCTCGAGCTCCCCCCAGGCAAAATGTACATGGGAGGGTTCCAAGTGCAAATGTGTGTGTGCTAATGGGAACTGAATTGCCTCTTGCCCCGCAGCCTTGCAGCTTGAGGAAAACAAGGCAGGGGCTAGGAATGACCTCATATCGCCTCCCAGGGAATGTTTTGCCAGATGAAGGGGGGAGAGGCAGCATCAAGACAGCACAATGTATGTATCTCTCTCCCTGTGTAAACATCTCTGTAGCTGCAGAAACCTCTTAAAACCCCGAATGAGAGGAGAACAGCTGCTTTGATCTGTGGATGTGGTTGTTGTTTTCTGAGTGCAGATCCGTTCTTTTTTTAATTTTGCTTCAAATTAAAAAAATGCCTGTTGTGATCTTTTGCTTTTATTTCTTGGCGAGGGACCGGAGAGTGGTGCAGTAAATTTTCATGACTCCCCATGTAACCGTTTCAGCATGGCTGACAATTCCTCGCCGTCTCTTCAGCGCCACAGCACAATGGGCCGAATCTTCTGGCCCTACATGAAGCCAAAGCAAATGGATTTTGCCCAGAAGTGCACAACGGGGAGTGGAGGCAGCGGGGAGGAGAGTCCTGCCACCTCCTTCCCCGCCACACACACACACACACACACACACAAGGCTCAGGCTGGCAGGGTTGTCCCGGTGCCTGTGAAGGGTTTTGGAGTCAGCTCCCGGGCACGGATCCATGCCAGCCCTATGCGGCAGCAGCAGGAGCTGGTGAGGAGCCATGGGCCGAAGCGCTGGGCTGTCCTGCAGGTGATGTCAGTGTGATTCGTGGCACTCCCTCCAGACTCCCTGTGTGATGTCAGGAATCCCCATCTGCCCGACTTTCCCCTTGGGGGACAGCCCTGTGCTTGGAGGGGCACCAAAGCATGCACAGCCCTGGCATCACCACTGGCCCTTTGGCCACTCGACCGGGCAGCGTGCTTTGGGAAGATTACGTAGCTTTTTTGGGAATTCCTGGACATCAGCAGTTCGCTCCAACCCCACTGCTTCACTGTGGTACTTCATAACTCCATTGGAGAAGCGAGACATGGGGGTCAGCCCCTTGGCTCCTGTGGCATGACCCACCCCCAGCATGGTACTGGTTTAACTGGGAGTACTTGGCTGGAGAGCTGTCCCCACTGAGGCGGTCTGGGCACGAGTGAGGAGCTTGTTCATTCCCCCCGTGCTGTCACGTGGCTGCTCGGTGTTTTGGCGTTTTAATTACACACGGTCCTGTGTATTTAAGGCTGGTTTATGGGTGTTTATACTAATGCGTAAACCTGCAATTTAGAAGCTCAGTTATAAATCAACATTGCTGAAGGTCTTGTCCCTCGTGCCGTGAGATCGGTCTCCAGATTTAGAAGATAGGTTAGAGGGAAAAAAAGGAGGACTGTTTAGTTTTCCTCTGGTTATGATGATAAAGGATCACAGGATGGGGTGCGAGGTGCGGTGGCTGGGCACAGAGATCCACCAGCGTAACCCAGAGCAGAGTTTCTATTTTGACTCTGCTCTTATGAGTCTCTGCCATAAGAGAATTGCGTTTCTGCAGCAAATTCCAGTCCAGAAAGAAAAGCAGTGCCACAGCTGCTGATCTGATACTCACAGGAGGGTGGTGGCACCCCACTGGTGATGTCTTCAGATCAGGATGTGGGCTGCCCACTCGACACTTCAGAGCCCTGTCCCACTCGACACTTCAGAGGAGGAGCTTTTGTACCCTGGAGCTCCTGGCACAGACTGGAGCTGGCTTCCTCCAGCAGCAGCACCCAGTGGGATGGCACATGTCCACTGGTGGGTCATGGTCTCATGTCTCTTAGCACATCCTAAGGACAACACTTCCACATTCATATTTTTATGTACAACATTTTTTTACAGCTTTAAGAATCATTTGTGCACCTTTGCACCTTACCAGCTGCCGTGGAGCCTGGCTGTGCCAGGGATGGGTTTGGGTTACTGGTGTGCTCCTGCAAACCCCTTCCCAAAGGGAAGGTCCCTGTCCCACAAGGGCAGCTCGGGGAGGGGGTGCTTTTGTAGGGAAAGACCCAGGGACTCCTCAGCATCCTCCTGTCCAGCTGCAGTCTCTCCTCTCTGCCGTGGGTGCTTTGGCTTAGCTGGACGTTTTCCACTGCCCCTTTGTCATATCTTTAGGGGTTATTAGGACAAAAGGGGGTTCAGGGGGGTGTAGGGGCAGTATGGTGGGCTGGGAGGGAACCCAAGGGCAGAAGGACCACTGGGGCTGTCAGATCCCTGTCCCTGGACAGGTGGAATCACTGCCCACCTTCCTCCCTGTCCCGCTCCTGGCTCCAGCCTTAATCTCCCGCTGCAGATTAAGCCTCTCCTGGCTCAGGGAGCAGGAACACCCCAGAGGAGAGACAGTGCCAGCAGCTCCCAGCACAAGGATGGTCACGGGGTAGGGCAGGGGTCCCCCTGCCTCCCTGGGATACCCCCAGCACCAGGGGGCTGGGATGTGAGAAGGTCCCGCAAGCAAACAAAAAAACACTGAATATTTCAGAAAGGTCTTTTTCTTGCCCCTCCACCCCTATTTCCAGTCCTCCTTCCACCTCTCAGGGCAGCCAGCAGAGCTGCTCTCCGGCCCTGTTTCCCCCTGCCCAGCACCCCGAGACTTTCCAAAAACCACCAAGCCCAGCCAGGTCGTGCCATCTGCAAACTCTCAGGTTTTTTAATTAAATATATTTTTTTCCTTGTCCTTTTCTTTCCCACCCCTTGCCTTTTCCCATGCCATACGCCTCCCCCTGGCCCCCCTCCCCTTGCCACCACCCCAAGCCCTCGGCTGGCCGAGGGGCTGCGAGGTGCGGGGTGGGTCTGGGGGTTGCGGGGGGCTTTGCATTGATGCATTGATCGCCCATGGTCTCTGCCTGACCTCCCTGCTCCCAGGGAAGCAGTCTCCATGGCTACTGGCCCTTCTCCTTCAGCGCAGACTGTAAATTCCTGCAGGCAAAGCCCAGCCTTGGGGGTGCGAGGGGGGGAGCCGTGAAGGAGTAACCAAAGCCAAATAGAAAGAAAGAAAGAAAGGCTGGGAGAGAGAAAAAGGGCGTTGCTTGGATGGGGCTCTCCTTTCCACTCCCCTTTCCCAGGTCCCCAGCACCAGGGCAAGGCGCCTGCTTCCCCCCTCCAGCACTGCTGCTCCTGCTCCTGCTCCTGCTGCTGCTGCTCTTGCAAAACTGGAATTGGCTGGGATTATTTAAGGGAAAAAAAAAGGAGGAGAAGGGATCAGAGCAGCCGCCAGAGAGAGGGCGATAGAGTCCACTTTCCTCCAACTGCCCTGGGTCTCCCTCCCTCGCTCTCTCCTCTTCAGCAACACCAAGAGCCCCAAACTGAACCCAGAGCAGCTTTTTCCATCAGTTCAGTTCCCTTCCCTCCCTCTGTCTCACACACGGCAAGGAGAGAGCCCCTTCCTCCCTTTGATTTTCCTTCGCATGCTCAGCCCCTTGTTTCCTTTAAAGCACTAGAAATCCCCCTTCTTGCCCCTGCTCCTCCCTGCAGACTGGGATTGCAATGGGAGCTTTGCAGATTGCTGGATTTTCCATCCTTTTCTTTCTCCTCCACACTGGAAACACGCTGGCAAATAAAGCCAGTCAAGGTAAGAGAAAATCTTCCCTGCTCGAAGGTTTGCTGTTTGATGTGTGGATTGGGCAGCCGGATCTCCTCGTTAGAGCTGGGGTTTAAGTGCAGGCTGGAGAAGGCAGCAGCAGTAACAACAAACAGTGGAGGGGATTTTAAATGTCGCTTGCAGATATTCTCGCCTACTGCCTTGGAACTGGGGTTGGGTTTGTAAACTCTTTAATGAGTTGCGTTTCTTAGACTTTAGGTTTTTTTTGTTTGGACTCTTTATCTCAAGGCAGGGGGTGCAGGGGCAGAAAATTAGGGTGGGCAAACAAGTCTGCATCCATCACAGGCAAAATGTGGCTGTTTGGAGAGGCTTGGGGGGCTCTGCTGATTTTGTGTCTGTGAGATGGGGCTACCACGGCAGCAGTGTGGGCGAGGAGGCTGCTCCGGGCTGGGCTGGAGGGCAGGGATGGCGGAGCAGGCGTTGATAACGCCGGGAGGCTGCATCTGTGCTCGGGGACTTCACATCGGCACGGGGGGATCTCAGATGTTGGCTGCAGGGGTGTGGGCAGCAGGAAACTTCAGGTAGCTGAGCACAGCTAAGCCTGAAAATTAAGGGAGCTCTTTCCCCTATCTCGTGGAAAGAGAGGCATGTCCCATCCTTATCAACTTTGGGCTTTTCTGTTTCACAACTCCCGCATTGAGCCAGAGCCTCCCCTTCCCAGACGTACACACGGAGCTTTATGTATGGTCTATCTATACCTTCACTTTTCTATAGCACCTCTATATTTAGCTCAGATTTTTTCTATACACGCGCGCGGGAGTGCGCGCGCCCACACGAGCACACACAGCCCTATACATGATCCTGTTGGCTGTCTCAAAGGGGGTTTTCTCCTTAATTCACCACTATCTGTACAATCTGTCGGGTTTTCTCTTTTTCTTTCCATGGCATGTAAGGTTTCTCCAGCCCGGCTCTGGCTGTGCCGCTGTGGCAGCTGCATGTTTGTGCGTACGGCGAGATTAAATAGCGTGTGAATGAAATCTCGGAGCGCAGGGTATAATGAAAGATCTCTTGCAGGAGGATTCCAGCCACGCGCATGGTCTCCCGAGCCCTGTCACTGACAAAGTTAGAAGGAATTTCAAGGCTATTGTCTTATCTGGCTCAAAGTGTTTCTAAAACAATAGGCGACTTCTCCGGAGGGCAGCCTGGGCAAGCAGGAGAGATTTTCCAGGGCAAAGGTTTGGTGAGAAGGCATCCAGCTTCACATAAAGCTTTATGATTTAGGCACAGAAAGGAATGCTTAGGTTTTTATCCCCCCTCAAATTATCTTGAGTGTATGCATTGCTTTCATTTCTTATCATAATATTTATTTATTAAGGCCTTTTGGTTTCCAGTTCCATTTAAGCCTGAGCCAGAATTGCATTAAAATAGCAAAGTGAAATTCCATCGTGCAGAGACTTGACAGATCCCTTCAGGGAAGGAGAGGGGTGGAGTGGGGGTGGAGAGAGGTGAGCTCAATCCTGCGCCGGGGTTCATCGCCCGCCGTGCGCCTGGGACAGCGCTGGCTCCTCCCGGGTGTCCGGGTGCTCGCCAGCCGGGGGGGCTGTGCTGGAGAATTGATCCCTGAGGCTGCAGTGGAGGGTTCTGTGGGCTGGGGAGGGGAACGTGACTGCAGAGAGGCAGAGGTTGGTGTCTATGGGGCTCTGGGCAGGGATGGGCCTGGTGCTGGTGGTCCTTTTTGGATGAGGCCGAGCTCACAGGCATCGTTAGGGCATCACTGATGGCAGGTACAACATGTGCCTTTCCTCAGAACCTGCTGTCTCCTGGGTTTTCTGACTGTCACTGAGCTCTTTGAACCCGCTCTGTGTGTCTGGGACGTGTGTTAGCAGGATATTTCTCAAAAGCATCAGGTGTGTCTGCCAGGTGACACCCCAAGTATGGGGCACACATCACCCTGAAACCTTTGCCTTTTTGAGGGACAGCCACCCTTGCCAGATGACTGTCATGGGCTGGAAAGGGCTCCTCTCCCATCTGTCTTTTCTTGATGGGATAACATTGTGTCGTGGGTTGGGCTTGCTGGCTCATTTCTTGTACTGAATTACCCCAGAAAGTTTAGTCTGTGGGGAAGGAAGGATTTAGAGAGCTGGCTGCTGGGCCAGGAGGGTGTCTGCCAGTGGACCTGGCTGGCTGTGGAGTCAGCTTAGGCCTAGGGAAGCTTTCAAGAGGAGAACTGGCAATTTAAATCTAAATAACCATAGGGAGGCTCCTGACACGCATTCACATCTGCAGCCCACAGGTCAAGCTGCCCACATGTTGCTGTGCCCACCACTCCTCTGGGTTTTGGATAGGTAATGTCACCCCCAGTCCCAACCTCTTGTCTATCAGTCCATGTCACAGCCTTCCAGACAGAAGAGTTTGTCCTGCTCTCAGTGGAGCAGTGCCCTTACCTGCTGTCTGCTGGCCTCAGTCCCTCCCTGCATGCTGGGGGCACAGAGCCCAGGGACTGGCAGCTCTGCACCCTCCTCGGGCAGTGCCAGCCCCTCTGGCAGCACCCTCATCACTTGGAACACATCCCAGGATTTGCCACTTTTCCCTGCAACTAATTCCACATCCCCTCAGATGATGCTGTGGTGTGGGACCAGGAGGGAGAGGCAGCATCTCCCTGGGAGATCCCAGCACCCCAGCTTGCAGCCCCTGGTGTTCCCACGACCCCAGTTCATGGTCCTGGGTGGGATGACAGCCTCAGCCCAGCCCACTGGGCACTCGAGGTTGATGGCTGACACCAGCCCTCCTGGCTGGTGCTGTGTGGCTGCCCTGGGCCACAGCCACTGTCCCACGTGAGGGGCCGGTGTGCTGGGATGCACCTGCAAAGCCTACACCGCCAGGGATTTATTTTTCTGTATTTTTTTAAGGAGTCTAAAATTTTCCAATTGCAGCGTGGAGATGCTGTTTGATTCCCCTCCCATTGCCGCCAAACCTCCTCCCCCTTGGCCTCTGCCTTCCTACCTCTCCAGCATTCACAGTGTGTGACTGTTGTGCCTGTCCCCTCCACCCCGCTGAAATATGAAATGTAAAACTGTAAACATTTCACATACACAGTTCAAAGGAGATCTTTGACTGAGGACGTCTAACATGCCTGTACCGAGATTAAAAAAGGGGAGGGGGTGGGTAGGAAGGAGGGAAGAAGAGTTTTTTTGTAACTGCCAACTGGAGTATAAATATTCAGACACCTTGAGTCTTCCAGTGCCGATGTATTGCTCTCGCTAAACTGCTCAGGAGTTTGGGGGTTCTTGTCTTTTATTTTTATATAGATTTTTTTCCTTCGCAGACAGCCACACCAGAGTACTCAGTTTAGGAAAATAGTATGCATGATTGACCTTAGCCTTCACTTTCAAAATTCTAAGTCCCCTGAGAGGCTTTAGGAGAAGCCTGGGATGGCAAATAAGGTTTGCTCTGTCTGGCAGCACTGGAGGATGCCTGGCTGTGTTTTGGAGAGGCTGTGTCCCCGCTGGAGATCTTGAGATTGTTGCTCCCGGAGCAAAAAACAAACACATTTTTTAAGGCAAGGCCGGGTCAGTCCGATAAGCCAAAGGAGCAACAACAGCAGTGACAATTCCATGGGGAGATGAACAGGCTGCTGCTGTGGAGCATCAAACTCTCTGTGGGGAAGTGGTGATGGAATTGGGTTGAAGTGACCAGGGTTGGCACAAGGAGGTGGGATGGAGGTGGAGGGAACATTTCCTACCGAGGGAATGGTGGTAGAACTGGGATCCATCAGGATGACCTGGGCTGCTGCAGAGGATGGACAGCTCAACCTACCTCTGCCCTCAGGGGAGTGGGAAGCATAAGTGAGTGGGATAAAAAAGCTCTTTTCTGGGTCGTTAACAGCTTTGGGGAAGCAAAACCCAGAATGAGGGTTATAGAGCAGGGTCTGGGCATTGGACAGTAGGGTCACCAGGCTGGGAATGGCCCCAGGTGCTCACTGTGCTTGCAGTTCATCCATACTCCATCATTGCACAGGGCCAAGCGCTGGGGCTGCACCTCCTGTGTCCCACCTGCTTTTGGATGTGCAGGGCACGGGGCTGGTTCGGGGGTCTCCTCTGCATGGTGAGATGCAGATGTCCCCTCTGAGCCATCCTGAGCACAGGTACCTGCCCAGGGACCACTGGCACCCCCATCCTGGCAGCAAGACATCACCCAGCACCTGAGTCAGGATCTCTGAGTGCAGGTGACACTTCTTTAGCCACTTTACAGAAGGCTGCCCTGCAGAGCATCCTCCTCCCCTCTCCTGGCCCATATCCCCTCCCAGGGGCTGCCACTGCCCGCGGCCATGCCCTGAGCCACTCCTGCTGTGGTGCAGCACGAGTCACCCTTGCAAGCTCCCTGGACGAACAAATGATTAATAAACTGCACCACAGTGTCTGAGGTGGTTATTAATACCCTGGTAAAAGGAGCTACTGAAGTTATAAAGCTTTAATTTGGCATTAAGGCCGAGTGGAAACTCCGCATGTCTGCCAACAGCTACACACACATCCCCATACAGACAGGCTGTTAATATATATGCCTATATAAAAACAAAGAATAAAATTAATTTGTAGAAAAAGCTGAAGCACTTGTAGGAGAGGGGAAAAAGGATGGTGGGTTTGTTTGTTTAGGATTTTTCAGGCCAGTTTTTGCTGTCCTGTCTCACCCCCCTCCTCAAATTTATCGGGACTTTTGGCCTAGGGCTAAAACCATCTTTTATTATTTTTTTTTAAACAAAATAAGGAAGTGAGGAAAGAGCCTCAATCCAGGCTCTAAAAATATACGAGCTGTTGCTTTATCCCCCTCCTCGCAGTCGGGTGTGGGCACGGAGGTGCTGCCCGGGGGCTCTGCCACCTCCCCCTCGGTCAAAGCCCTTCGGCTCCCGGTGGGTGCGCGCCGGTCCCGGGGAGGTGGCGGTCCCCCCGCTTTTGGCACGCTCGAAATGGCAGTGGCGTTGAAACCGTCTGCCTCCGCTGCCTTTGAAATGGAGAATAAAGCTGCAGCTGGAGCGGAACGGGGCCCAACAGCCAGCGCTGGAAAATCCCACCCACAACGGAATAAAAAACATGGCCCGAGGCGCGGGGCGAGCGCCGCAACCTCCTGCCCTTCACCGCAGCCCCCGGCGATGGCCGTGCCAGGGATGCTCCTGCCCTCTGAGGAGCCCTGCTCGGCCCCAGGGAGATGGGGCTGGGCAGGGAGCGGGGCCACCGCGGGCGAGACCTGCGGTCCCCAGCGAGACTCAGCATCTTCATCAAAACCAAATTCCCGGCCGGGTGCAGAATTCCACAGTGCTGGGGATTTGAGGCACGATGCACCCATCTGTGCTGCCCGGGTTGGGCTCATTTCAGGCAGCTTAGGGTGAAAAACAGAGTTTTTTTGATTATTTGTGGAAGGAAGAAATGGAGGGGCTATAGGGGTGCAGGTCTGCAGGAGGACTAGCAAACCCTCCAAAAAACCCACCTGGATTTGGGACCTCGAATGGAGCAGGTCCTCTGGAGTAGGAGGTCAAGCAGGGCACACCCCAGAGAGGAACTACTGGGAGCAAAGAGGGACAGGAACATCAGTAAGGATTTTTTATTTTAAAATATTTTTTTAATCTTCACTTGTCTTGGAGATGAACCCTCTCACATGGTGGCAGCAACTCAGAGCACCTGCAGTGAGGCCACAGGCAGCTTTTTGGATGGAGGAAATTCTCCTGCAGGAAAAATGGGCTGGCCTGAGAGAAAATCTTCCCTTTCATGGGAAAATGCTGCTTGCGTTGACAAAAATGCTAAAAACTGCATTTTTCAGAGGGTTTTACTTTAATTCACTACGTCATTTCTGAACGATACTGAGGAGCCAAAATTTCAGCATTCTAAAATTGGGATCTTTGCCAATCCCAGGATGGCTCCTGGAGTGCCCAGGAGGGTATTTATTCACTCTTCCCACAAACACACTTTTTTGTTTTTTCTTTTGGCTTTTTTTTTTTTTTTTTTTTTTTTTTTTTTTTTTTTTTAGAATCCTGTAACCTTTCAGAATGACTCTAGCTTTGGAAAAATTAGAGTGGAAAATTGATAATGTTTTCTTTTGTACTTTTGCTGCTGTGTAATCTTTCCAAAGTTAGGCAACTTTTGAAGTTACAGAATGGGAAAAAAGATAGAAAAAAAAGATGCTATACATGCATGAGTGGGAAAGGGCCAGAGGTGCATTCAGTACCTCATGCGTGTTGTTCTGTAGTCTTGAGTTTGAGAGTATAGAAGGAAAAAGAAATAGGAAATAAAATTCCCCCAAAAGTGAGATTCCTGGCAGAAGGCTGGGAAAGTTTCAGTGATGTGATTTATGCCTGGTGGATGCTTCATGTTCTGAGCATTTGTAGGGGAAGGAGATGGGGTTTGATGGGTGGTTGTACTGTTTGGGTGCTGGTTCTCACCTGTGTGCCAGGTGGGTGCCTGGGGTGCCAGACCTGACAACTGCCACCCTGGCACCATGACTCGAAGCATCACAACGTGATTTATGACTCTGGGGGGACACCTGAAGGGGAACTCCCAAGCATGCAGGGCCAGGACCAGGATCTGCAGATTCAGTAGGCTTTTGGGTCAGCAGCAGCTTTGCACATTGTGCACATTGTGGCCAATGCTTGGCATCCCCCCATATCCCCCTGCTCCAGTGCCACAACCTCCCAACACCCCTCTGGCAGCCCAGTGAGGGGTGCAGGAGCCTGAGGCGAAGTCACTGGGATGCTGAACAGCCACACTCAGCTCCCCAGAGGCACAAGTGCCCCATGGGACCCCTGGCACAGGCAGGGATCGATGCTGGGTGCTGGGGTGGCCACAGCACTGTGGCACCATGGCCAGTGCCATGGCTGCTCTAGGTGCCAGCCAGGAGCAGGGCCCTGGTCCCCGTGCAATCCCTCCATCGTCCCCACCGTGGTGGGTCAGCCTCCAGCCGGTGATTAATGGCCCAAGGGAGGCCGTGGTGGCCGCGGGCCATGGCTAATGTCAAATAACAAATATGAATGCGGGCTGTAAATATTTATACAATGCGCAGGCACGTGCCGCCTCCCCGATGCAGAGACAAAGCTCTCCTCCTCCCGGCCGGGTGACTCACATCTCCCGGCAAAGAGCCGCCGGGGTGGCCGGGACAGGGCTCGGGCTGGCGTTCACGCGGCCGTGGCCCCCGTCCCGCGGGGCTGCAGGGCTGCCTGCCCGCCCGCCGCTTGCAGGGATGTTTTGGGTCTCTGGGGAGCTCCTGGAGCACTTCTTTTCTTGGGAGTGCTGATAAGCAGTCTTTTAAAGGCAGCTGAGAGCTTTGAAGCCTCAAGCCCCTCCTGAGGGGGTACAGGGAAGCTGGAGGGACTCTCAGGTCCCCCTTCCCCAGCGAGCAGCTTCCTATCCCCGTGAGAGGAGGTGGAGGCAAATCCCTCCAGGAGCAGTGCTGATGCTCCCCACGTGGAGCTGGAGCCTGGGCTGCTCTGGGAGCCCTGCCCATACCTGCAGGGCTGCGGGTGATGCTCAGCCCCGCCTGCCCCTCAGCAGCCTGATCTCCAGGCACTGGCAGTCATGGAGGGGATGTGCCCGCTTCAGGGCACCACATCTCCCTGACTGCCAGAGCAGGGAAGGCAGTGAGAGCCAGCTGAACAGCCTTTTGCTCACAAACCGCCACTCCATGTGCTTGAGGCTTCTCCATTTCCCAAATACCATTAAAACCTCCACTCCCACGGCCTCCTGTTACAGCAAACCCTTGGGCATTGCTGCTTGAGGCCATTGGCAGCACATGGAGCTCTGGATGTGATGTCCTGGGTACCATGGCACTACATCCCAGAGAAGGGGGTTGAGGGGCAACGGGGGATGGGGACGATGCAAATTTTGTCCGTGTCCCCAAGGAAGCCTTGATGTTTTTCTCAGTTCTCCTTCCTGCTTCTCACTCCTGGCTCCCAGGTTTATTTAGTGTGGTCCCTGCTAATTCGTGCACATTCCTTGGCACCTAAGAATAGAAAGTGATGACGATTATTTGGGTGCCTGGTCGGCTCAGGAAACAGCTAATTGGAGACAGAGACTTTTACCTCTGCCTGGGCTGGCTCCAGCCTGGACTAGGAGTGCTGGAACAGCGTTTCCTATCATCAGACACATGAAAGGGCCAGGGAGTCTCAGGGTGACGTGTCCAAGAGGGGACACAGGTCGTGCTGTTTGGGAGTAGACCCAGTGATTCACCATGTCCAGAGCCCATCATTAGGGCTGATTGAGGAGCCAGAGGCTGCTGGGATCCGTCACCTGGGGTGGGGGCTCCTGTGGGGGCATGGGTAGAGGTCCTGGGCTCTCCCCTTTACTCCCTCACCTGTCCTCTTGCAGATGTTGACGAGTGTGTGGAGGGCACCGACAACTGCCACATCGATGCCATCTGCCAGAACACCCCCAAGTCCTACAAGTGCATCTGCAAGTCCGGCTACACCGGGGATGGGAAGCACTGCAAAGGTAGGGACACGCCGCTGGCAGAGCCGGGGTCCTGCTGACGAGTGACAGCCCCAGCAGGTCGGAGGCCAGCAGTGGCTTATCAGCATTGGCCTATGCAAAAAAGCCACTTGTTCACCCTGGCCTATTGTAAACCTTTTATTCCCCTTTTCTGCCCCAAACTCCTGGCCTGTTGACAGTGCGTGGGGACAGAGAGGACTCTGACTGACCTTGCTGGTGATGCTGGCAGCCATTGTCCTGACATGGTTGGGGCTGCCCATGAAGGGTCACATGAGGCTTATTTTAAACAAAACTGGGCTGATTTTCCTGCAAGATTTCTGACCCTTACAGTGCAGAACTGTGTTAGCAGCTAAAACACAAAAATAAGACATAGAAACAGAGATATAGATGGTGTAGATATCAATTTAAATGTAGATCTAGGTGTAAATCTAGATATTGGTATAGGTATATATCTGTCTATAGATACAACTGAGTGGGGAATGGAAAGAAAATGGGCTCCTTGGGGCAGCAGCAGCAGGAAAGCAGGATTGGGGCAGGGGAAAAATTCCCAGCTGGAAGCAGGTTCAGGGTCAGGATGGGCCGAGTACAAATAGCAGAGGGATTAAAGCGCTCCAGGCACTGCAGGGCTTTGCCATGGAGACAGGCTGCTCTGCCAGCACCCTGGGAAATCCCAGGAGGTTCCCAGCACTCTGCACCAAGCTAAAGCTGTAAGACACTGGGTTAGCTGGGGCTCCAGCATCCAGACTGGGGAGAATGGGGATGATATTGTAGAGTCTGGAGGGATGCTGCAGGTGATAACAGAGCTGAGGATCTGCTGCTGGAATAGGCAGAGAGAGCAGAAGACCCCAGGGCACATTACCAGCCGGGTGGAGATGGGGAGCAGCACCCATGGCGGGCAGCAGCCGGGGCAGCCCTGCAGCTCTCCCGCCCTTCTCCTCCGCAGACGTTGATGAGTGCGAGCGGGAGGACAACGCAGGCTGCGTGCACGAGTGCGTCAACATCCCCGGCAACTACCGCTGCACCTGCTACGACGGCTTCCGCCTGGCACACGACGGCCACAACTGCTTAGGTGAGGAATGTCGGCGCCCTGCAGCTCCTCAGCTGCTCCAGCACCTTAGGACCGACCTGCTGGCTTTCTTTGCTGGGCACTTCCCAGGACCCAACATCCCCAGATCTGCTGTAGAGCCGTGGAACCGTGGTGGCACTCCCAGGGCACTGAGCCAGCTGCAGGCATGTCCTGTGCTGCAATGGTTTGCTGGGGACAGCATTGCTCCCCGTTACATCGGGGTGATGCCAAGGGAGGACGCTCCATGCTGGGAGGAAAACTCGCTCTGTGGTTCCATCTCTAGACTGGGAGGGTTGGGGAGAGGCAAAACTGGGAGAGTTGGGTTTGGAGTTGCTGGGGTGAGGAACAGGCTCCCCACAGCCGCATCCTGCTGCGGCAAGCAGCCGGGCCAGCAGCTCTGTGCCGCTGCCGAGGGCAGCACCAGCTCACCCGGGCCCTGCCGCTCGCTCCGCTCGTGCTTGAGGTCAGCCCTGCACCTGCCAAAATAGATGAGTTAATAGCAAATATGGTGGGGATGGGAACCAGCGAAGGGACTGGATAAATAATCCCCGGGCCAAGACAAACCCGGCATCTGCCTACGGAGCGGCCGTGCATCCTCCCTGCTACTTCCCACCGCCCCAAACTCCATCCGGCCGCGGCGGAGCCAAAGCTCCCGTCAGAGCCCCGGGGCCCATCGAGCTGCCCGCGCCCGTCACCCGCTTCCTCCCGCGGCATCCGCGGTGGGAGCTCCGGGGCACGGGGCCGCCCGCCTCCCCTCTGCCTGGAGCTCATGCTATTTTCCAATTAGCGTCTGCAGAGGGGTCATTAATGAGCTCATCACTGGGAGGAGGAGGAGGGGAAGGGATTATGGACACATACGCTTTGCATTAACCACCATCACCGGGATCTTTTTAGCCTCCTCGGGGAGGGGGGAGATTTACACAGCTGGGAGGAGGCGCGGGCGGGCGGCGGCTGGCTCTGCCTTCCTCTCCCGGGGGAGGATGAGCCCGAGGAGAAGAAAGGAAAGCTGGACGTCATGTGTTTACAGAGTTGGGTGGGAGGGGATGGAGATAGCTGGGGAGCAGCCGGCCAAGCAGGGATCTGGGGAGAGCACGCTGGCTCCCACCTTGAGCCCTTCCTTAACTCATCCCAGCATCTCATTCTGATCCTGATGAGCTTTGCCCAACCCCTGCATCCCCTTTTAGTCAAAAGAAAGAGAAACAGAGCAAAGCAGCATATTGTGCCAGGCTTTGCCAGTACCATGAGCAGGAGCTGAGCTGGGGAGGGGTCAGGGTATGTGCCCACCAGAGTCCACTGGCCCCTCCATTGCCCATCCTGGGTGACCTTTTGAACCAGGACAGGAATTCAAGCCCCTGTCCTGACACAGGCCCTGCTGGCTTTTGCCCATCTCTGTTGCCTTTAATAAAACAGGTATTAGAGAAGTGGAGTCTCATTTCAGCCATCGGGTTTGAATGGCTGCCTCCTCATTTTTGAGCAGAGCTGGAAGGAGAAGTTGTAAGACATTAAGCCCTTGTTCTAAGCAGGGGGATTTGAGGAGGGTTATTGGCATCTGCAGGACATAGCTTGGCTGGGATGAGCATTGGAGGAAGCCATGAGCTTCCTGCCATCGCAGAGGATGTCCCTTTATGCCTGGCTGCAGCCCAGGTGTCAGCCCTCACTGCCCTGTGGGTGAGGGGGTGTTTTCAACACCTCCTTTCCAAGACAGCAAGTTTGTGGGGTGCTCCTGGGCTCCGCTGCCTGGCTACTTCCAGCTAAAGCTGCAGCCCTGCTTTGATAATTCTGAGCAAGCCCTCAGGGCTTGCCAGGGACTGGGGCACAGTGCAAGGCACCCCCACTGCTCGGGCATCCATCTGTCCATCCATTTTGCCCAAAAGCAAGGGGTTTGGGTGTGTGCTGTGCTGTTTGGGGAGGGGGCCGGTGCTGGGAGCCCCTGGCGCGTGCCGTCGCTGAGCCGCTCTTGCGGCGTTTCCGGTGGGCGATGCTGTCGGGGCTCAGTTTTCCCCTCAGCTGTGGCTCTGCAATGCTCGAGTTCACAGGACGTTTTCTTTGGCATGGGGCCCCTCGCTTCCCAGCCCGACACCATCACCCAGCCCTGGCACCGTGGGCAGAGGGGGCAAGGGGTGGCCACGGCACTGATTTGTCTCTGCCCAAGCTGGCATCCTGGTTGCTCTGGCACCTCAGGGCACTGGTGAGTTCAGCTTGGACCATTGTCCCCAAAAAGCTCTAGAGTGGTGCTCTCTAGAGAGAGCAAGGAGCAGTTACTCTTCATTAAATGCAGGTTTTGCAGGGCTGGAGGAGCAGCAGCCTGGGGCAAGGGCATTGCTGCTGCCACGGGGCCACATTTCAGGCCCTTGCTGCCTTGGCTTGTTAAACCAAAACAGGTGTGAGGGCAGCCAAGCAGCAGAGCAGGGGATGTGAGTCTCCTTACAAGTAATTATCCCTGCTCTGGGCTAAGGTTTCCCAGCTCCTCCTAATGAAGTGCAGGCATCCCCAGCTGGCGACAGGCTCTGAGGGGCTGGGAGCAGGGGCTGGCTGCAGCCAGCATCCTGGATAAGCATCCTGGATGTTTTGGGTTTTCTGGGACAAGGAAAACCCCTTTCTTCTGTGGTCTGGTGTTCCCTTCTGTAAAATGAGGCCATCAGGCAGGGAAGCTGTATGATCCCTGCACCCACTCCTGCTGTGCTTTGCCTTCATCCCCCACACTGTAAAGCATTCTGCTTTCTTCCAGCTGGGGGGAAGCAGGTCACTGCCCAGCAGATCTGTCCCACCCAGTCCCCATGCCCTTGGTGTGCCAAGGAGCTGTGCTCACCCCCTGCCACCTTCTCTCTGCAGACCTGGACGAGTGCTCAGAGGGCAACGGCGGCTGCCAGCAGACCTGTGTCAACATGATGGGCAGCTACGAGTGCTTCTGCCGGGAGGGCTTCTTCCTCAGTGACAACCAGCACACCTGCATCCAGCGCCCTGAAGGTCAGTGCTCAGCACTCCCACGCCCTGGGGCACCCTCCATCCCTTCGTTTATCAGGCAGGTCTGTCCTCTGTCATTTCTGGCCACTCCTGCCTGGGTTTAGGTGCTGCTGCTGGGTTCTTGGTGTGGCAGATTTGAAAGTGAATCTATGGCAGGCATGTTGGGAGAGGTGATAAATGTCCTGCAGCAAGACCCTCACGTGTCTCTTGTCCAGGCACAGCAATACTGAGCTTGGGGACTTTAATCCTATGCCCAGAGCAATTTATTGATAAATGGAAGGACCTGGAGGGCCTCCCACCACCTTAGGAGACACATATTTCCCTGCCCAGTCTTGCACAGCACCGAGCCCTTCGTCTCAGTATCAACTCTAAATTGTTGCCGTCTGGAGCAATCTCTTAGCCAAAATAGGAGGAAATGAGAGATTTTTGCGTCTCTGCTGATTTTTATCTCTGCTGCTTGGCAAAGCCAGCTGAGTGTTTTTGCTTTCCTCCTTCCCAGCTGTGTTGGTCACTCCAGCTCCCCAGGAATCTCACCCTGCCCAGGACAGCTGAGCAGCTGCAGTGGCATCTCGTGTGTCCCCATCCCTCGCGTGTCCAAGAGGGATGAGCTGGCTGCCCCTTCCTGCTGGTGCCGCAGTGGGTGGTCCCTGCTTGGGACAGGGATGCAGGTGCTGGGTCTTGAGCTCAGTGGGGTTTAAAGCCACTGAGAGATGTGGGAGCAGGGTCTATCACCCAAGGCAGGAGGGAATCAAAGGTTGAAGGCTCCCAGGTGGTTTTGTCCACCTTCCCAAGCAGCTCTGTGCCAGGATCTGGCCAGGGTTCTCCTGTCCCCACAAGGTTCTCATTGACAAGGTTTCACCCTGTTGCCATCAACTCCCCATCCCATCCCACCTCAGACGTCCCTCTGCCACTGCTGACCAGCGCCAGCAGCTTTTGGAGCATTTCTTTGCCTCCTTTTCTCTTTTAGAAGGCATGAACTGCATGAACAAGAACCATGGCTGTGCCCACATCTGCCGAGAGACCCCCAAAGGGGGCATCGCCTGCGAGTGCCGCCCCGGCTTCGAGCTCACCAAGAACCAGCGTGACTGCAAATGTAAGGAGCACTTCAGGGCTGGGGATACAACCTCCCAGGGACCCCCTAACCCTGTTCCCATGGCACAGATACCTCCTGTCCCTGCAGCAAAGCCCTGACCCCCTGGTAGCAGCTGGTTCATTGAGCCTGAAGCTCAGCATGCTCAGCTCTGCCTCTGTTGCCTTTACAGACAGTGCTTCTGGCAGCCCCTTTTACTGTGGGATGTTGTGTCCTTACATGACCAGGATGAAATGGCAGTTCAAGGGGGTCCCAGAGGCTCAGCATCCCCTGTTCTTGTCCCAGTGTTTCACTTTCCAAAGGAGAGGTGAACAAGGAGAGTGCAATTGGCGTGTGAGGAGCACAGGAATCCTCTCCCTGAGGGTTGTGGTGCTCTCAGCCTGTCTGATCTCCTGCCAGCATCCCACTGGCAGTGCCAGGGTTATTAAATAGATATGTGTGTGTTTATGCAATTATTTTTATTTTGTTTCTCATTTGCTGTATGCAGCAAATGTGTAAAATCACTGATGAAATGAAGGTTTAATCCTAAACTAAATGAATAGCACACCTTGCCCTCTGGGGAGGGCTGGCAGGGATTCCCAAAAGCTCCTGTGTCATTCCAGAGCTCAGGAAAGTTTCACCCTTCCCCTGTAGCACTGGATTCGGGGTCAGGGTCAACCAGACCACCAGTCCTCTTGGCTTGGACTCCACTGGTGGCATTTAGCAGATATGCAGAGGGAAGACATGAGAAACCACATAACAGCCTGCATCTGCTAAGATCCCACAGGGAAAGTGAAGGGCTTTAGGAATTATCTGTGAGGGAGGGAAGGAAGGGAAGGAAAGGAAGGGAAGGAAGGGAAGGAAGGGAAGGAGGGAGGGAAGTCTCTGAGGGTACAGATGAGGTGTTTCCAAGCCAGCTTTATGTGCTACATGTGGATGCTAGGCAGGGAAGAGGAGCTGGGGCCACGGTGACACTGGTGCTTTGCTCCCACAGTGACCTGCAACTACGGGAACGGGGGCTGCCAGCACACCTGCGACGACACCGACCAGGGGCCCAAGTGCGGCTGCCACGTCAAATTCCTGCTGCACTCGGACGGGGTGACGTGCATAGGTAGGTCAGGCCATCACCCACACGTGGGTTGGGGTGTGGGATGGTTCCTCTTCCTCCCTGGGTGATTTGTCCTTGGCCTGGTGAAGGGTTTTTCCCAAGCCTTGAGCATGCGGCGATTTCCTTTTGCTGAGACCAGGGAAGCTCAGCACGTGTGTGAGGGATGCTGCAGTACCTGGGGGTGCAGGGATGTGTCTGCACAGCCACAGGGAGCAGAAGTGATCTTGGTGCTGCTTGAGGGGACACCTGGGGACAGGTTGCTGTGCTGGGGTGCAGGCAGGCTTCTGTGCTGCTGAAGAGAGAGCTGTGAGGATGTCCTCATGCTGGGAATTGTTACTGTCGCTGTCACTGGCAGCTTTTGAGGAGGGATGTGGAGGGGGCAGGTTTGCCCACAGCAATGTGTTATAACTTGGTATTGTGGGACCTTGGCTCAGGAACAATTGTCTTGCAAAAAAAAAAAAAAATACAAAACCAAAACCCCAACAACCTGACAACTCAACCAGCCCCAGAATTGTCCTTTTCCTGTGTGTGTTTTCAAATTGTAAAACATCAAGCAGAGATAGAAGTTTTACTGGTTTCATATGCTTGTGCTGTTTAACAGCTGCTTTGGTTTAAAAAATGTTATATTTGGGGAGTGATTAAGTCCACAATTGCTTGAGACATTTGAGTTCTTACTGCAAAATTAAAAAGAAAAAGGAACTGGAAGCAAGAACTTGGCTCCCGGTGTCCCTGCTGAGCCTGAACAGAAAACTCTTCATGATTTCCACAGACGGCTCCGTCCTCAGGGCAGAGGATCCCCCCTGAGCCCCTGGCTGCTCCCTACCAACTTGAGGGATGTTTGGGGCTGAGCCCCCAGCAAAGCCCTCCTCCCCATCAGCTCACTGCTGCTTTAATGTCACTGCTGTCCCCCAGCCTGCTCCCAGGGTGGATCCCAATCCCTCCTGGCTGCTGGCAGGCGCTCACAGCCCTGGTCCCCGCCGTTCTCGTGTTTCTTCCCACAGCCATTGCGTCCTGTCCCACCTCTGAGGACCCTCCCGGGGGTTGTTGCTGTGCCTGGGTGGGGAGCTCCCCTCCAAAAGGGAGCTCAGGACCCCGGGTGTGGCAGCTGGTGGGTTCCTCCTGGATGAGGGGCCCTGCGTGCGGCGTCTGACTTGGGCAGCTTTGGGACCAAGGATGCCCCTGACGTGTTGGGTGTGGGGGTGAGAGAGCAGCTCTCCAAAGCATCTTGTGATCTGGGGGATGCTTCAGAGCAGTCTGTTTGCTGGTGGGGTGGTCTCTGCACTCAGACCTTGGGTACCACAGGTGTGAGGGTGGGATTTGGGAGTTTCCAAAATCACTCATCCTCTTGTCCTTGGCCAAAGACTCCCTCTTTGTCCCCATGCCCTGCATTGTACCTGCTGGGGAGGCATCTCCCACCAGAGCCAGCACATCCCTGTGAGCTCTCCCCTTGTCCACCTTTCCAGGGGAAGTCAAACACTGCACTAGAGGATTTTAGGAGCAGCATCAGCCCAAATCCCACCACCACACCACGCCTGTCTCGTGCCTTTGGGCTCTGCAATCCCCTCTCACAGGAAGGGGCCTGCCCAGCTCCTGCACTCCCTGGGGGATTCCTGATCCCCAGCCCCACCGTGGGAACACCAAGGGGTTGTGCTCCAGCCACTGGGAGCCAGCAGCCACCCTGCGGGGATGCCCGGCCAGCAGATTTACAGCCGAGGTACCTGCTCGGATATTTATAACCACCCGTTCTTGTTTTATGGCTCGGGCACAGCAAACAGCCCTCCCCCATCCACACTGCCCCCTTCACCGCCCCTTCCCCATTTCCTCCAAAATATTTCATCATTTCAAGGGGAATAAAGTTTCCAGTGAGGGGAAACGCAAAGTCGTTCCCCGGGCCATGGGCTTTGAAATTGAACGCGGTGCGTTTGATGGGCTGCCGGGACAGGCCCCTGGTCCAGGTTCCCTTCAGATCACACCACGCGGCAGGAAGCACGATCAGCCCCTCTGAGTGACAGTTTCATTAGGCCACGGCCGGTGTTTTTCATTTTTCTGCTTTTTATTGCTGCTTTTAAAAATGCAGATAATGAGGAACATGCCTCTAAGCACAGGGGCCATCACTAATGGCTCCCAACATGTCTGCAGGCACGAGGGGGAGGGGGAGCCGGGAGGGGAAGCCAATGACCTTATATATTTATATTTATGCTCCAAAAGCAGCCTTTAAAAAAAAAAAAAAAGAATTAAAAAAAAGCACATAAAACAGCCCTCCAGCAGCCAAGGGTGCAGTGCCCGCGGGGAGATGCAAGAACAGCTGTCACAGTTGATGCAGATTTTGGCTTTCCAGGAAGATTTACTGGCTAGGGTATCATTGCACCTATATTTGGGGTGCAGCAGGGCTATTGCTGGCCCCCTACTTGTGGCGAGCACTGGTGGAGCGGGTGGACGGGGAAGAAATATGGTTAAATGGAGAAGGAAACTAAACCCAGCTCAAGTTTTATGGCTGATTTCCTGACCCACGCCTAGGCGGTTTGTGGCGGCACCGCTTTGTGGGGCTGGCGGTGCTGGGAGCGGTGCCGGGAGCTCTGGACCCACAGCCAGGGTGCACTGACCCACGGGTGAGGCTGAGCAGCCCAAACACACCCAGGATTTGGGCTCACTGCTGGCTTGGCTGCTAAATCCAAGGGGTGCAAGTGCCACAGGCGGGATGTGGTTGCCTTCCCAAAGCCCATGGCTGCGCAGCGTCCGCGTGGCTCCGCTCAGGGATCACCACCTGCCCTGGCACGTGCTGGTTTTGTTCACAGCCAGGGCGAGGACCTGGTTCCCCAGACTAACAGGCTGCACTAACGCTCCTCATAACGCGCTTCTCCCGCTCACATGGGGCTCCAACCAGCCCAGCACAGCTGGAGGGGGTTTGGAGAGGCTGAGGGACATGGAATGCTTGGGAGGTGGGAGAGAAACAGCCCAAAGGGACAGTTTCCACCAGGCTGGAAATGCAGCAGAGTTGAACCCATTGATGTGTGACACCAACCAAGTTCCCTGCTGGACACTGTTTCTAAATCACTTTTTTATAATGTTAAACAGGGGAGAGACACTTCCAGCAACACGTTATCCTTGAGACGTTTTCTAATGGTAAATATTTTTGTTCTCTCTATCTCTACGAAGGGGTCTAACCGTAGATGGTCTCTCCTCTGGAGATCATAGCGGGGCTCGGGGGCTGAGCTGCTGCGCTAACCGCATGTCTCACTAACCCTGCCCCGCTGCTGCTTCCAAACCCTGCCAGGCCAGCCTGGGGCTGGGCTGGGGGACAGAGGGAACGCTCCCCCTGCTGTGCTTGCATGAGACGGGGCTCTCACGCTGCTTTGGTGGATCCAGCCCGGCGCCAGGGGTGGCAATCTGCTTTCCAGTGGCTGTGGCAGCAGTTACCCCCACACCCAGGAGGAGCTCACAGTGGGCTGCCAGCAGCTGCGTGGTGGGGAGGGGGATGCTTGTGCCCATCTCTGTGCTGTGCGCTCCCAGTTACCCCTCCCTGGAGCCCACCCACTCGAGGATGGTCCCCTCTGGGACCTTCAGGGTGTCCCAGGGTTTGGCTTTGCCACGCACAGTGGCTCTCAGCCCAGAGCTGCAGCAATGGCAGAGCTGCAATGGCCCTTTACAGGGCTGGGCACCTCCCCAGGGACTTCTTTGCATCCCCATGGGGGTCTCCAAGCCCTTCACACAGGTAAGGTGATGCCTCTGCTCTGCCACCGAGGAAACTGAGGCAGAAGGTGCAGCAGCTTGTTTGTGGTGGGGAATCTTGTTCCTGGATGTGCTGGGCGCAGGCAAACTCCTGGCACATCCAGGAGCTGTGGGAGCTCAGCTCACCAGCACAGGGAGCACAGACTGCAGCTTTTGGGGGGCTCTGAAGAGCCTTTCACACAGGGGTGGGAGAAGGGGAGGACCCCACATCCGAGTCATCACCACACTCCAGCCAGCCCAGCTGTCATCCCCTCTGACTCTTGGGCTCACATCCTGCTGAGATTGTCACTTCTCAGAAGGTGGAGGTGAGGCCAGAGTGTCACCAGCACTGAGGGTGCTGAGCAGGCTGAGGAGTGCCATGGCACAGCATTTGGGCAGTGAGACCAGAGCTGGGATGGAGGAGGGTGGAAAAGAATCTGAGTGTGTGTGTGTGTGTGTGAAGCTTTGTCCTCTCCCTGCCTGAGCGATGGAGGCCTCACCAAAGCCCTGTGTGGCTGGTGAGTCACGCCAGGCTGGGAGCAGCCCTGGGCTGCCAGCTCCGCCGAACAATTGCTGCTCCCCGGGGCAATCCAGAGCTCAGCCCCATGCTGCCAACCTTCACTGCCTCACAGGTACCCCATCAGCCCCCTCCAAGCTTTCTGCAAACCCAGAACAGGGTCCCCCCCTTCACAGAGGGGTTTGCAGTGGTGCTCTGGCCGTGCTAATTGAGCTTATACCCAATGCCCACCCTGGGCAGCTGCCCTGGGATGGTGAGTGGGACTGGCTTTAATCTCAGGTGAAATTCCCAGAGGTGCAAAGCGGCCAGGAGGGGTGCCACAGTGCTGGAGGAGGCTGTGAGCATGATGACAGTATGCCCAGGGCACCACATTCTCTGGAGGACTCCATCCTCCCTGCTGCAGCTGCTTCTCCAGCTCCATCCCGCTGGCAGCAGCACCTGAGCCAAACCAATCGTCTCATCTCAGTGGTGACCCTGTTAAATCAATCCTCCCCAGGCTGCTTCTGCATCAGCTGCTGGAACAAAGGCTGGCGTTAAACAAATGATTCACTGGGCTTTCACAAAGTTTCCCTTCCCTTGGGCGCGGTGTCACCCGCCCCGTGTCCCTGGCCCCGCAGGGAGGGGGATGGCCCTGGCACGGCTGGGCCGCGTGAAGCGCGAGGACCTGGCTGGAGGAATAATATCTGCAGAAATCCTTCCCCTGCCGTTAGGTTTTGTAATTGTGCTGGCGATTAATTTCATAAAATGGTCCCTTTTGTTCTCTTATTATGGGACATCATAAAAATAGCAGTGGCAAGACGAGCACAGAGCGATCCCAGCTCCCGGGCCCCGCGGCAAATGGTTGGATGGTTCAGTCATTCCTACCCCATGCGGCGCTTGCAAAGAGCAGGAGAACCTGGGATTTGCTCTTTCCAAGGAATTTCTTCAAGGCATTTTCATCTTGGGTTCCTTGAAGCCCAAATGCCTCATTTATCCATGCAACCAGCCTTCTGAAAGGAATATTTTATTATCCTTTGTGAACAACTTAATGCACTTCAAACCATTGTTCTGGTGGTTAGGGTTGAAATTGAGGATTGATCTCACAGGGAAGCTGTCAAGCTGAAAATGCTTCATTTAAATTAGTGTCCCTTCTAGTCCTACCAGCAACAGCTGACTTTGATAATACTGAAATAATTAGCTTTTTTTTTTTTTCAATTGGATTTTTTTTTCCACTGATGCTGCTTGCCTCTGAGTGTGTGTTTTAATTATATGATGTGTCTCCCAAATTAGCCTGAGACACTGGACCAGCCACCATGCCTGAGCAGTGGGTGACGGTGAGGGACTGACAGCACAGGGTCACCCGTGGCTTTGTGGCTCGGTAGCTTGGTGGCAGCGAGGGGGACAGGTCCCCCCTGCCACCCCACAGGGGGACTGGGACTGTGCGCCCACATCCCTGGGAGCTGCAGCCTGGGAACTCCTGGCAGGACCTGTGTCTGGCTGCTTTTGCACAAGTGCTATGCCTTTGTCCCTGGGAAATTGAATTCCTCCTCTTCGGAGCTGCCGAAGGTGGCCTCCACGAGGCCCTGTTTGTGGGGCACACCAGCCCCCATGTGTTCATTATTTCACAGCTCTGTGGCCTCGTTGCTCTTGTGTGAGAGCCAGGGGTGGTGTCTATGGGCTCTGCAGGGAGGTTTGTACCCGCTGCCACTCCCAGGCTGTGGCACGGGGGACATCTGGGTGTCATGACTCCCCCAGCCTTTTGAACACCGGTCCCTCACCGCAGCCCTTCTCTCCCCTTCCCATGCAGAGACGTGTGCTGTGAACAATGGGGGCTGTGACAGCAAGTGCCACGACGCGGCCACCGGCGTCCACTGCAGCTGCCCCATGGGCTTCATGCTCCAGCCCGACAGGAAGACGTGCAAAGGTAGGGGGGTGTGAGTGGGGCTGGGGCACTCACTGCTCACCCCTGGGTGCCTCAGGCCCCCGCTGTGTCCTCAGTGCCCTCAGAAAAGGCTCAGATTTAGCTCAGCTCGACATTGGCCCCCAGTGCTCACTGCCTTGGTGTTTGCAGCCATGGCCTGGGGACAGGAATCACCGCCCTGCACGAGGACTGGGATGCCTTGCTGCAGGCACCATGCTTGGCCCCATGCCCCTGGGAAGCCTATGGGGAGGAGGAAAAGGGGGTCAGGTCAAGTTTGAAGCAGTGGCATAGCCCTTGTGGGGCTGTCCCATCTCACTCCACCCCACTGCCTCAGCTGCCCCAGGGGAAGGGTTGGATGTGCAGGGAATCCACACCTGCTCTGGGAGTGTGAGATGCACAGGTCCCTCTTGGGACACTGCCCAGCCAGGTCTGAGCACCACGTCCCACCTGGGGGAGAACACCCCGAGATGCTGCACGTCCCACCAACATCCCCACCCACCTGTCTCTGCCAGGCAGGGCAGTCCAGGCTGCTTTCCCTGCACCCCAAACTTGCCCCCCTAGGGCTGGCCGGTGCCTGTGTTGTGTCTTTTGGCAGCTCTCAGAACTTGACCCCAGCTGAAAGGAAAGCCTGTCCCACTGCTGGCTGCCTGTCTACCTGTTGACTGCTTCCAGAACCCCTTGTCTCTGGTATTTTATCAGAGCATCCACCCCTCTCCAATTCTGCAGTTTCCAGCGACATGCAATAACCCAGAGCCACGTCCCCTGTGTCTGGGGTTTTATTATGGCTGCAGGCAGGTTTACAGCTTGCCCTCTCACAGTCATAAAAAGAAGGCCTCAGCCCCAGCGAGGCAGAGCTGCTGCCCCAGCACTGGGGGATGGAGGGACAGGGCAGCCTGCTGCCTCCTCCTGGTCTCCTTCCATTTCAGAAGTTGTTTCCTGGCACTAAATTTTGTGATTAGTGGAAAAACAAGCCACGTCAGCCGTGTTCCTCTGCTGACCATCGGAGCCCAAAGGGTTTCCTCCATTTGCCAGCTCATGGTGGGGACAGCATGCAGAGGGGAGCACTGGGCTCTCCTGGCCAAGCATCCCAGCCAGGGTGTGACCCTTGGGTGTCCCTTGTCCCCACCAGACATTGACGAGTGCCGGCTCAACAACGGCGGCTGTGACCACATCTGCAGGAACACGGTGGGCAGCTTCGAGTGCAGCTGCAAGAAGGGCTACAAGCTGCTCATAAACGAGAGGAACTGCCAAGGTAAGGGGCAGTGAGTGCCCAGGCCCCCTGCCCTGCCCCTCCCATGGCTGCTGCTACAGAAGTGCTGCCCCAGCTGCTCATTCCTCTGGCCCTTCCTGTGGACTGCATACATCCCTCAGGGGATTAGTGTTGGATTCAGGCTCTGGTTTGGGGCTTAGCCCTTCAGCCTCAGAGCAGGGGACTTGTGGGCTCTTGCAGAGTCAAAGCCAGGAATTAGGCAGATGCCAGGGTTCCCAGTTCTTGGAGGGCAGGAATGAGGAGAAGATGCCTCCTGCTCACTCCAGAGGGAGCTGGCTGCTCCATGCTGCTTCTTCCACCTTTTTCTCCCCGTCCCAACATCTTTCTACACGTCTCCCATAAGCCCAGCAGGTCACTGTGCTGCCCCCGCAGCCCATGGCCAAGGTCAGCACGGCAGGTGTGCATGAGCCTGAGTGTTGCCTCCTGAAAACACACGGCTGGGGAAGGAGGGGGCTGGCAGGCTCCGTGGCTGCCACTGCTTTCATCTCCGTCCAGGTTCTGTGCTCTGGGAGTTTGACGTGAGAGTGCAGCAATTAACTTAATGAAGCCAATGAAATGATGCTCCAGCCCACCAGGTTGGGTTCACCTCCCAACCGGGCCCTCCCTGCCCCAGCGAGGTGCCCGCGGGGCCGAGCAGACATTGCTGGCACTGTCCCCGAGGCAGGACCTGCCCGCACAGCATTCCCGATCCCTTCCTGGCACCCTCCTGGTCCCTCCCTGCCCTGGATGGGCAGCAGCCGGGGGCTCTTGCAGCCTTCCCATGCCAGGGACAGGATGGTGGCCTTGTTTGGCCCGTTTGAGGTGCAGAGGGGTTGCAGGAGCTTGTGGCAGGGGGGTGCTGGGGCAGTGGGTGAGGAGGAGCTTGGGGGGAGGGAGGAGGCAGCACAGGGCCCTGGAGCATACTGGTGTTGGATCTCCGGAGCATCCTGAATGCCCAGAATTGTATTGAATGGTACTGAATGCCCAGAGCAGTCTGGTTCTGGACCCTTGGAGGATACCAGTGCAGGGTTCCACAGCATCCCAGCGCAGCCCTCAGCTTGCTGGAGCAGCTGGAGCAGGAAGGGGACAGTCCTACGCCCGGGACGGCCCCTCTGCCGTGCCAGCTCTCACCTCCTCCCCTTGCCTTCCCTCCAGACATCGACGAGTGCTCCTTTGACCGGACCTGCGACCACCTCTGCATCAACACCCCCGGCAGCTTCCAGTGCCTCTGCCACAAGGGCTACACGCTCTACGGGCTCACCCACTGCGGAGGTAGGGCCAGCTGGGTGCTGGCAGCCTGTCACCCCGCCGGGCTCGGGTCCCAGGGAGGCGCACGGGGTAGGGCAGCCCCGCGGTGCGGCTGCTGTGGGACCCCTGGGGACACTGCCCACCCCAAGGGCCCGTGGGGAAGGTCGGTTCCACGCATACCCCGGGCTGAGGCCAGGCAGGGACGGGGCTCACAGCCAGACTCGCTGGTGTCTGCAACTTCAAACAGAGCGACAGGAACAAATTGTGACTTGTCTGCAGCGGGAGAGAGGGAGAAATCCCCGGCGTTTTTGGCAGGGAGCTGTGACGGGGTGGGAAGGGGAACATCAAAAGGGTTTGATTTAAATTTCACAAGGCAGATAGCTCCCAAGGGCGGGGGCGTGGTGCGCCCGGGAAGCGGGGAGGTGGATGAAACATGCTTTGCAGGGGCTGCCGGAGCGTGTTGTGGCAGCGGTGCCGGCGGCCCGGGATGACGAGCCCGGCTGCTCCAGTGCTGCCCGGCTGGCGAGGGTCAGCGACCCTCCTCATATTTCTGAACTACGCGGTCAGCGTGAGCCAGCGCAGCCCCTGGGACCGTTTCGGGGTGGGCCTGCGGCAAAGGGATTGATGGATCCCACCAATGGCCCGAGTGAGGGAGAGCTGGGCAGGGAGGGCTGTGCCGGGGCAGCTCCATCCCTGACCTGAAGGATCGTTTCAGGCCGGGGGCTCCCTGATGAAGAGAGGGACCAGGGCTGAGCCTTTTGGGTTCAGTGTCTAAGTGCTTCCATGTCGGTTCCATCTGCTGCCTCCTCAGCCCACAAGGGGCTGGGGCTGGGCTCAGCCTGGCTGGGCTGCACCCATCCCTGCCTAGCCCTTGGGGACACCTGGAGTCGGGCTGTCCCTTATCCCCATGGAGCTGGCACAGCTGCGGGGAGGTGGCACTGCTGGAAATGCCCTGAGGTGCAGACCCCCCTGTCCCAGCTGGGCTTGGATTTATCCATCCAGAATACCAGCCCTGAGAAAATGCAGTGATTCAGTGTCAGAGCTGAGGGGTCCCACTGCCCCTCACCCACTGCCCATCACCCACTGCCCCTTCCTTTGTCCCCACAGACATCGATGAGTGCAGCATCAACCGGGGTGGCTGCAAATTCGGCTGCATCAACACTCCTGGCAGCTACCAGTGTACCTGTCCTGCTGGCTGCAAGCTGCACTGGAACAAGAAGGACTGTGTGGGTACGTCAGGCCAGGAGCCAGCACGGCTGCTGGAGGAGCTGGGGGCTTTGGGATGCCAGGCTGGGGTCCCTATGCTACACTCTGGCACCCTCTCCTCCCTGGTGACTCTCCCATGAGCTGGAGGATGCAGGGGTCCCTCGTGGGTCTCTGAGCTGTGCCAGCCATGGGCATCTCTGATTGTCATCACCAGCTGGTGCTTGTCCCTTGGAGCTGGTGAAGTGCCTGCCAGGTTCGGTGCCACCACGGGCCACCCTCACCTGCAACAAGATGGGCAAGAAGGACAGCTGTGCCCTTTCCTGCACCTCCAAGGCCCGATTTCTGCCAGGTACCAGTGCTAGTGCCACCACCAGCATGAGCAGGGGGGTCCCCATTTCCCTGCATGGCCCAAACTGAGGGGAGAAGAGTGGCTACACAGCCAGAGTGCAGTGGCTGAGGGAGGGAGGGAGGTTGTTGCTTAGGAGGGCTCATTGTTGGGTGTAGATCCATGGGACAGGTCGCTGGTGTAGGATCTCTGTGGCAGGGTGCTGGGCATCATCCCCCCACAGCACAGCCGTGTCTGCCTGCATCACCCTGGCAGAGCCAACTCCCCTTGCTCCCTCACAGAGTCCGACAGCAGCTACACCGTGAGCTGTGGGACCCCCGTCCTGCGGCAGGGTGGCCAGCACAGACCCACCAACAGCAGCCAGCAGTGCCTCGGTAAGGGGGCTCCTGGGGTGCCCAGGGCTGCCACCAGCCTGGCTGGGCCATGCCAGGTTGCTGAGCACCCGCCTGTTCTTTCAGAGACTGTGGCTGCGCCGGTCAAGCAGAAAGCCTCCTTCAAGATCAAGGATGCCAAGTGCCACCTGCACCCCCGGACCAAGGGCAAGCAGGAGGAGGCTGGGAAGGCCGGGGCGCAAGGTGAGGTGTGATGGTGGGGAGGTGGAAGGTGCCTGTGCCCCAGCAGGGATGGGGTGCTGACCTGTCCCCCACGTGCAGGTGGCTCGGCACCGTGCTCTGACTGCCAGGTCACCTTCGTCAACCTCAAGTGCGACTCTTCCAAGAAGGGGAAGGGGCGCCGGGCTCGCAACTCCCCCAACAAAGAGGTGACACGCATCACGCTGGAGTTCGAGGCGGAGATCAAGCCTGAGGAGATCACAGGTGGGAACAGCACTGGCCTGACCCCTCCTGGGTGCAGGCACAGGTGGTGGGACCAGGGACACGACACCATCCCCATGCAGCAAGGAGAGATAAACCAGTTCTCATCTTGCACCGCATTGGCACGTGCTGGGTAGCACTTGCAGCTGAGCATTTGAGGGATGGTTTTAATGCTTCTGGGCTTCCTTCTCCCCCCCTCCCTTCTTACTGCATCTCTGTTTCCTCCTGTACCCCCCTCTGCACCACCCAGCCAGCTGCAACTTGCACTGCCTGCGACAGAGAGTGGAGAAAAAGCTGAAGTCGGCCATCAAAGCCCTGAAGAAATCCATCAACCAGGAGCGGTTCCTGCTGCGCTTCTCAGGGATGGAGTACGAGGTGGCCCGGAAGCTGAGCGTGGCCCCGGAGCGGCAGGAGAGCTGTGGGCCGGGCCAGCAGCGCCTGGCCAGCAAGTGTGGTAAGGAGCGTGGTGGGGTGACGAGGGGACCCGGCGGGGACAGCCCCCACAGCATCACCGACGTCCCCCCCGGCTCTCAGTCAGCTGCTCGCAGGGAACCTATTACCACGGGCAGACGGAGCAGTGCGTGCCCTGCCCCCCCGGCACCTACCAGGAGAAGGAGGGGCAGCTCTCCTGTGACCTGTGTCCCCGCGGCGACACCTTCGGGCCCATAGGAGCCACCAACATCACCGGCTGCACCGGTAAGGAGGGCGCAGGTGAGGCTCGAGGCACACTCAGGGGATCTTCATGGCTGCAAACTCAGCCATTAGCCAGCAGACAGGAAAGCCTTGAGCATCCCCAGGGCTCACAGGAGTTCCTGGTTTGGCTGTTTATTATTTAGACGGGACCCCAGGAAGGGCAGCACTTGCTCTGGGTGTACTGGTGCTGCCGAGGCTGAGAGGGAAGAAGATCTGGGTATGGGGCAAAAAAGCCCCAGGCATGTGGGGTACCAGGACTGAACAATTCCTGTTCCTGCAGGTCAGTGTCCCCCTGGCCAGCACTCTGCTGATGGCTTCAAGCCCTGCCAGCCGTGTCCCCGTGGGTCCTACCAGCCCGAGGTGGGACGGGCGCTCTGCTTCCCCTGCGGCGGGGGGCTGACCACCCGCCACGAGGGAGCCCTCTCCTTCCAGGACTGCGACACCAAAGGTAGGTCAGAGCTGGTCCCCAGGAAGGGGCCACCCCGCAGGGCTGTGCCAGCAGCTGACACAGCCCCCTGTGCTCCCTGACCCCCCAGTGCAGTGCTCCCCTGGGCACTACTACAACACGAGCGTCCACCGCTGCATCCGCTGCGCCGTGGGCACCTACCAGCCCGATTTCCGGCAGAATTACTGCATCTCCTGCCCTGGCAACACCACCACCGACTTCGACGGCTCCACCTCGGTGTCCCAGTGCAAAAGTAGGCAGGCTGGGGTGCAACAGAACGGGGGGACAGGTGTGGGGTCCTCCTTCAAAAGTATTTAAAAGTCCTGCAGAGTTTGGGGTCATTTCAGTGCTTTGTGCATGCAGGCAGACATGGGGGGTTGGCTAATGGGACGCTGCCCCTCTTGCCCAGCAAACCACCCCCAGTGGAACACTCCCCACCAGTGCCCCCATGCCGCTGGTTCCCAGTTGAACTGGTCTGCCTGCCTTGCAGACCGGCAGTGTGGAGGGGAGCTGGGTGAGTACACGGGCTACATCGAGTCCCCCAACTACCCGGGGAATTACCCCGCCAACATCGAGTGCACCTGGAACATCAACCCCCCGCCCAAGCGCAAGATCCTCATCGTGGTGCCGGAGATCTTCCTCCCCTCCGAGGACGAGTGCGGCGACGTCTTGGTCATGCGGAAAAACTGTAGGTAACCGAGCGGGCCGCGGTGCTCAGGGGAGGAGAAAAAGGTTGGGGTTTGGCAGAGCTGCCTTGTGCAAAGGGAGAAAGGCACATCCCCCAGCAGCAGGAGGGGAATTTTGGGGATAGGGTGAGTGGGGAGATGAGCATCACGCTGCCATCCGGTGTCTTGCTGGATCTCCAGGGGATGTGCATGGGCTGGGCTGTGCACCTGAGCCTCAGCCTTCATTTTGGGGGTTAGAGGCCCCAAATCTGGTTCTTTCCAGAGCAAGGAAGGAATAGCAGTCCCTGGTATGTAACATGAGGGTTAGGGGGGACTCAGCCTTGCCCAGCACGGATAATTCCCATCCCTGATGCCACCCTTGACTCAGTAAGGCTGGAGGTAGCTCCGCTGATGGGCAACCAGCATCCTGTGTCCCCTTGCTGTTCCCTGCAGCCTCCCCATCCTCCATCACCACCTATGAGACCTGCCAGACCTACGAGAGGCCCATCGCCTTCACCGCCCGCTCCCGGAAGCTCTGGATCAACTTCAAAACCAGCGAAGCCAACAGCGCTCGCGGCTTCCAGATCCCCTATGTCACCTACGACGGTGAGCACAGGGCACGGGGAGATGCCATCCCAGCACGCTGATGCTTTTCCCCACCACAGTTTGGGACCCAGGTTGCCCCCAGTTCACACTTCCCATGTGTTTGGGGGGAGTGGACTGAAGGATGGAGGCCAGAGGTTTGAGGACAAGTGGCAGCTCATGCCGTGTGTATTTTGGCAGAGGACTACGAGCAGCTGGTGGAGGACATCGTGCGGGATGGAAGGCTCTACGCCTCCGAGAACCACCAGGAGATCCTCAAGGTGAGCGTGTGCCCCCAGGTCTGTGTTACCCAGGAATGTGGGGGATGCAGGAGCATCCTTCCTTTCGAGGATGCCTCCTGCTCTCCTTGCACTTGGGGCTTCAGGGGAGCACAGGGGGGATGCTGAACCTCCCTCTGGCTCGGCTTCCCTGCAGGACAAGAAGCTCATCAAAGCTTTCTTCGACGTGCTGGCACACCCCCAGAACTACTTCAAGTACACAGAGAAGCACAAGGAGATGTTGCCCCGCTCCTTCATCAAACTCCTGCGCTCCAAAGTCTCCAGCTTCCTCCGGCCTTACAAATAGCCCCCCGCCGCCCCGGGCCGCCCCGCAGCCAAGGAAACCCTCTTCTCCCTTCCTTCTCCTTTCTGATTTTTCCTTCCTCCGCCTGGCTCCGGCAGGATCGCCACTGCTCGCCCCGCAGACGTCCCCCCACGATTTCCCTGCCGCTCCCTGCAGAGCTGCGCTCCCAGCCGGGGGCACGCTCCGGTCTCATCCAGCGGCGGTGAAGCCGCTCCTCTCTTCCGAAGCAGCTTCTTCGAAGGTTTTAGGAAACTGAAGTAGTGGTCCTTTCGCTGTCCCGTGTCCTCCCTTTGGTTTCCTTTACGCCAGGTCCGTCCCCGTTCCCTGGTGCCAGCAGCAGCCCAGGACAGTGTGGGGGGTCCTTGTCTCTGCAGCCCCGCGGAGCCCTCGCGGAGGAGCGCAGGAGGTGACGCCGTGTCCACCGCAGCGCCGGGCCCCGGCTACCGGCGCCGCTTTGCAGAGGTCGGGGGGGGGAAAAGAACTGACAAAGCCGACTTGATGAGAAAGGAAATGCGAAGGAGTGATGGCAAAGCCCACCAGCGCAGCACCGTGGTGGCTCTGGCCCGCTGGAGAGCCGTGCTGGTGCTGGGAGGGAAGCACAGCCAAGCCACGTTCCCGGAGAACAATGTCTGGCTGCACGGGAGAAAACAGGGAGCAAAGGAGATGGACTTTCAGCCGGGTTCGATTTTTTTTTTCTTCCCCCCCTGCCCCCCCCACACCCCAGACACTTGTGCCAAGAAACCAGACTTTGTTACAAGCTCTGCCAAAGAGTAACTCGGAAAAGCAAGCTTTGAGAAGAGCAGGAGTTAATGTTTGTGCACTAGGATATCCTCCTTTCTACCTTTTTCATATGTATTAAGTGCAATCATTTGAGTCTTCCTTATATTATTTAGAGGGAAGTTTGTTTTGTTTTTTGTTTTTTGTTTTTTTTTCTACTAGAAACGACAATATTTATAACTGCCTGAGAAATGAGAATGTGTGTTTGCAAGAAAACAAAAACCACCCACCCAGAGCGAGCCGGGCCCTGGGCTGCGCTGACCAGCGCGATGGCATCTTCAGGCCTTTTCTGCCACATTTGTCCCCGATAAAAGCCCCTCTCTGGGGGGAGATGGTGCCTCTTCTGCTCGGTGCAATGGGGTGAGTTTTCGCAGGGAGTTGGAGGTGTCTTGGTTCATCCATGGGGGGTGGAGTTGGTCCTGTCAGACTGATCCACCACAGTTTGGGTGTTGTTCCAGCCCCGTTGAGGGGGCATCAAAACTCAGCCCTGGCACCTGCTTGTTGCAAACTGATTTGCTTCCCTGCAGGGGCTCAGGGGTGAGCCAACACCTGCTGAGGACAGGTCTGGGGGGCACGCTGGGTGGAGAGAGGAGCTGCCCTCCACTCAGCCCCGAAATCTCCCCCCCAGATACAGCAATCCCCCTGTGCAGAGCCACCCTCACAGACCTGGGGAGGTTTTGTGAGTCCCACCAGCCATTTTTGGCCCCATCCCTGTGTGTTCTCACCCTGCAGGGATGCTGTGGGAGTCCCTCCCAAGGGAGTGGGGTGCAAATCCCAGGGAAGACCCATCCTGCCACCCCTTGTTTCACTGCATCTGCCTCCCCCAGACAGGCTCAGCTGGGGACAATGGCCAGGTGGACACCACTGGTGGCTTTGTCCCCCCAGCATCTTCATGTGGACAGACAGGACTCCCAGGGACAGGCAACCGCTACCACCACTCAGCCCTCCTCCTCCTCCCCATGCCTCCCTACTTTTCCAGCCCTGCTGCCAGCTCTCAGCTGTCATCCTCTCCCCACCTTCATCCTCATCTTCATCCTCTCAAAGACCTGAAGCTGCCAGGACTAAACATGATCGACCTGCCGGTAGCTCTGCCAGTGGCAGGTCCCTTCCCATCACTGTCCCCACTTGCTCTTCACTGTCCCTTTGCCCACACCTGAGCCCAGCCCTGCTTTTAACAAACCAATTATTTATTGCTCTGTGTGTCCCACTGGGTCCATCTTTCCTGCATCTGGGGGAAGCAGCTGCTCATCCCTGCTTTCCCTCCTTGGACCCCACACTGCTCCAGCACCCCAAGAGCCTCTCCCAGGCTCTGTGAGGGGCTGCAGGCGGGCTGAGCACTGCCACAGGGGCTGAGGTTTGTCCCCAAGATGCGTCGGTTGGAAAAGTCTCTCCTGATTCATCCCAGCTGTGGATTTTCCCCTCCTGCCGCCGGCTCCCAGCCTGTTTGGAAGCTCCACATCTGTGGGCTGAGCTGTTTGTCACTTGGTCGCTGTCTGAAAGCAGCTGCTTTAATGCACAAAAGCTGCTGTAGGGATCTGGAAAGGTCTTGTGGCTCTGGGACGCTGGCGCAGGCCAGTGACCTTTGAAAGGGTCCTTGGCATTTAGAAGGAAAAAAAAACCACCAGCAGCAAAAATAAAATCAGCCCAGGAATGACCAGTGTGGTGCCCTGGAGTGCCACAGCCCCTCCTGCCCACCGAGGTTCATTAACTTTGATTAACTCTGGCTCATCTGATGTCAGGTTACTGCCCAGCTGCCTTTGTGGGGTGTCCTGGCTGTCACCCGTGTCACCACACCAGCCACCTCTGCTTCCCTGTTGTGGAAGGATGAGGTGGGCAGCACATCCTCCTGGAACGGCCAAAGGCACCTGCAAATGGTGCTTCCCCCTTCTCCTTTCACCAAATAGCTCAAAAAAAGCCCCCAGAATTCCACAGGAGCCCAGCCCCACTCCTCACCCACCCCCCTCAGAATGGGTTTGAAAGGCTGAAACCCACATCAGCCACCTCGGGGATTAAGGTTTTGAAGCAGTCAAAAAAAAAATTAAGGGTTGTTGGGTTTTTTTTTTTTTTTTCATGGAGTATTTATATCTGCCTTTTGCAGCGGGCCAGGATTGCCATCTCCAGCAGAAACTATTAAAGTGATGAGCAAGATGTAGTTCATGAAGTTATTTGCACTTGATTAAAAGAAAAAAAAATTGTTATTTGAACTTTGTAAAAAGAAATGTTTGCATTTTGTATTGTCTTTTTTTAATTATTAAATGGAATTTCTTGGTGTTGTGTTGATCTTTCAAAAACTGGCTCTGATGCTTATTTTAAAGGTTTCTAACAGCAGGATCCAGAGCTATTTTCATTGTTTTGTTCCCTCAGATGCTGACAAGCTTTTCCAGGGCCCAAAGTATTTTTTCTCCCCCCAGAAGCTTGAACACTGCCCTTCCCTAAGCTCTCCAGTCCCTGCACAATGTCTTTATTTACGCACATTATTTAAATGCAACAAATTTCATTTTTAGCTGAGAACACGGAGTTAGACAGACTGGCTCAGAGGGAAGAGGGGATGGGAAACACCCTCTACCTCAGCCCCAGCCCCTTTGCTGGGCTGCAGCTCTGTCCTTCAGCACCCCTGGACTTACAGACAATGGTGCAGGAGCTGCACCTGGGCAGGTGTGGGCTGTGAGGGGCATTTAAACCCTTCTGCTGCCCCTCACCAGCCCTTCCAGACGGGGCTGGGCTTTGCACAGGACTCAGGTGAGCTCTGCACCAGGCAAAGGGGACACAGGGGGATCTGGGGGCCACAGCCCCACTGCTGAACCTGCACCTGCTGGGACACCTCTGCTCTGGGGGAGAGTGGAGTCCTTCCCTCTCCCTCTGAATGCAGGGAGGATGAGGCTCCTTCCCTCAAAAGCTCCAACATCCCACTTGGAATTCAGCTCTCTCCCAACTCAACACAGCATCTGAGCTTTCCTCAGGAGGAAGGGAGCAGTTCTTTGGCAAACCCTCCCCAAGGAGCTCTGGAGGAACAGAACCACACTCAGCCGTGGGTGTCTGCAGAGTTTATTGCTGCCCCCCTTAGTAGAGGCGCTGGGGTTTCCCCATGGTGCTCTTGATGTACAGAGCTCGCACGTTCTGCCAGTTCTTCTTCAGCAGCGACACCAGGAAGTTGATGGCCAGGTGGATGTTGTAGACGAGCTCGTCCTCTGTCATCTTCACGTGACCCACAGCCACAGCCAGACAGAGCACCTGGGGACAGACACAGGTACAGCTTTCACAGGCAAAGCAAAGGTGACGAGAGCTGACCCACTCATCGGGGCATTGGGCTGTCCCGTGGTCTGGATGTGCTCACACCAGCTTCACTTTCTGCCTCTGGGGCCAGCCCCCAGCCCTCCCTGCACTGTGGCAGAGGCCAGGCCTCCTCTCAGAGCAGCCTGGAAGTCAATGCTCCCACAGGCTGGAGGCAAAAGGATTTATGAGTGAGCCAACAGGCCAAGTGTCAGGACATCATTAGCTCAGCTATTCTAAATGCTCAAGCATTTGCAAAGTCTCACATCTGCTGTGGCCTCTCAGATGTGCCCCCAGGATCCCCAGAGAGCTGCTCCCAAGTTCACTTGGACAGAGTCAAGTCCCAAATTCACCCTCAGCAAAGCCCCACTCATGCTCAGCCCCCCAGGGACACGCCTGGCCAGGTCCCACCCCATGAGCAGCACCCACGTGCTGGGAGCAGCATTAATTGCACGGGATTGTGCTCGGCACTGAAGCATCCAATCCTCCCCTCATCATCTGCTCCGAGATCCATCAACCACAGTTAAATTACTCCTCCTTTCTGGCTGGCCACGGAACACTCCAGGTACCATCTCCCCTTGCTGGAGAGAACCAGCCACAGCCTCAGAACACTCGAGGGACACCTACAGCCCAACCCAGAGATGGCAGAGACACAGAACAACCCCCAGGCACACAACTGAAGCCGTGCTTTACCTTCTTCATCTGAAACTTGATGGTCGACTTGACCTCATCCACCTTGGCCACCAGGTTCTCGTTGTGGGTGAGCAGAGAAGGGAATTTCCCAGCTTTGTTGAGGCCCGGGCCCAGGATTCGAGGAATTTGCTTGATCAAGGACTCAGAGGCCAGGAAGGCATCGTACTTCTTAGCTGCAAGGAGACAAGCAGAGGGCTAAGGATGGGCTCTGCTCCCAGGAGGGACTCAGCTGAGAACATGCAACTCCCAGGGTCCCACCAGAACTGGAGCTGGTTTTGCCAACAATCTCTGAGGAACGACTGTCACAGCAGCCAGGCCCCAGCCCCACTCAACACACTGACTCCAAATCCTGTTCCCTGAAGGAACTGTCCTTTGCTGAGCCCCAGGTGACACTGAACTCCAAGCTCTGCAACAGCCTGTGCACACCAGGACGAATGAGGCAGAGGATCCATCTAGGAGAGGCTTAGCCAACAATCACCTAACAGCAGTAGTGCCACGGCCCGTTAGGGACTGAGGGGCGAGCTCCTGTCTGCCTGAGGAATGCACAAGAGGGACTCCGGAGTTCTCAGGAAGGGAAGGATTTTCTCTCCAGCCAAAAGGAAATGAGTGCATTTCATTCTGTTCACACAAGAACTGCAGGTCTAAAGCACCTCTAGCACTTCTCAGCTTTTGCTGCCCTCCAGCTCCCCGACCAGGAGATTGAGGGACACAGCAAAGGGTGAAACTGTTGACAGGGACATTTTCTGTCTCTCTGCTTTCCTTGGACAACCAGCCCCGTTCCTGCAGTATTGACCTGTCAAACCTGCACTGCAAACAGCCTGGCAGCTTTTCTGAACAGCTTTTGGGCAGATTTTGGTACCGGGGCTGACTCTGCTCAGCTTTTCAGCTCTGCAACTAACCATGGCATGGAAATCTGAGCACAGGGAAAAGCCTTATGGACACTCACCCAGCTTCTTCACCAGCTTCTTATTTTTGTTGAGCTTCTTCAGAGCTTCTATGTCCATGTGAGGAATGTCGACTGCTTTGGCCTCATCGCAGTGCTGCTGGTCCCCCAGCAGACAGACCGAGAATTTGGGCCGTGGCGTCGACTTCAACCTGGGGAGGGAAGGTCCGAGTCAGCGACCGGCCAGCAGCACCCGCGTGTCCACGGAGCCAGCACGGAGACACCTTACCGCAGCACGGGGCATCCTGCACAGCCGCTCACCTGCCGTCCCCAGCAGGCCGGTGGGGACAGCCCGGGGGCTGCCGCACCTCCCCTCATGTTTTAAGACCCAGGGTGAGGGTCCGTCCGGCCGCCCCCACTGGGCCGGGGCGCGCCGGACTCCCCAAGCGGTTCGGCTCCGCAGCGGCCCCGAGCGGGACCGGGCAGGGCCGAAGGCTGGGTAGGAGCGAGAGGATGGCGAACCTGACGGTACCGGAGAACCGCTTGTCCTTCTGCGGGTCATAGTTCTTGAGGCTGATCTGCAGCTCCACCGTCTCCACGAACCTGCGGGAGGCAGCGGGTGAGGCCTGGCCGGGCACGGAGGGGGGAAGGCCGAGGCCGGGGGTGACACGAACGGTCCCGCCGCGTCCGCGGCTCTTACTTGCGCTTCTTGGCACGGCTGCCGTGCAGCACCTCCTTCACCGCCTCGTACAGGGTGTCCCGGGACACTTTGCTGCTGCGGGGGGAAACGGCAGCGCGGGCTCAGGGCCGGCCCTGCCCGGGACGCGGCCTCGAGCCCGCCCCGGTACCCGCGCGTTCCCCCCGCCATCGACTCCGAGGATCGAGCCTCGCCGGCCGCCCGGACGGCCCCGCGACCCCCGCCGGGCGCGGATGGCGGCGGATGGGGCGGATGGCGGCGGATGGGGCGGATGGCGCGGAGCAGATGCTGAGCCGTACCCACCTCATGGCTGCGGCTGCTCGGACCGAAGGGGCGGAAGTGCCTCCGGCGAGGTATAAATAGCGGCGAGATCTCGCGAGACTCGAGCGCGCCGCGCGGCGCCATATTGCGAGCGGCGGCGAGCAGCACCGGGCCCCTCCCCGGCCGCCCGGTCGCGTCTCCTTCCTTGTTAAATAAACACCGGGGACCACTTTGCCCTCTCTCTCTCGGACCACCAGGACAGGAGTTCCTGCCTCGCTTCACAGCGTATCCCAGGAGCTGCCGGTTCAGGCCGGGCGCGGGCGGCGGGAAGCGGCGCCTCGTGCCTTCAGTGTTGGCACCGCGCACGCGCCGCCGGCTGCGCCCCCGCGCACCGGCCGCTGGGCGGCGCGCGCGGCCCGGCGCGGGCCGCCCCGGAACCTGTATGGCGGGCGGGAGGGAGCGCCGCCGCTGGGCGGGGTGGGCGGGGCCGGGCGCGGTGCACGCCGGGCCGGCGGCGGACCCGGGCCCGGCGGGTAGCTCAGGTCGGTGTGGAGGATGGGGGGGGGCGGCCATGGCGGCCGGGCCCGGAGCCGCCTCAGCCCCCGGGTACCGCGCTGGGGGGAGCCCCCCGTGTCCCCCGCCGCCCCCGGGCCCTGCCCTCCCCGCTGCCCCCCGTGCCACGGTTCTCTCGGGGGGACGGCGGTGCGAGGGCCGCCGCAGCAGCCCCGGGGCAGCGCCCAGGAGCCTCCGCCGGGTGCGGGGAGCGCGGGGCGAGGCGGCGGCGGGCGCGGACGGGGCGGTTTGCCTCGTTCCTGGACGTGAAGCGATCGGAGATTTGGCTGTCTCAGAGGTGGCTCAGGAAGGACGCGCTGTGGCGCCTTTGAAAGATAACCCATCAGCAGGGAGTCCCTTCAGCGAAACGTTCTTGCGGGGGTGTGCAGGCTTCAGCATCATTTGCTTAGAGCCTGAAATTCTGTCCCTCGGAAGGCTGGGAATTAGTCAGGAAAGGGAGGAGAGAAGGAGGAATAAAGCTCATCACCCTACCCCTGTCTCCTGCGGCACAGGACGTGCTCAGCCTGTAGGACCAGGATTTAAAGTACCTGGAAACCCTGCAGATCATTTGGAGGACGGGAAGGGCTCGAATGTGACCATTTGTACCGTCTCTAAGAAGAGTCTGAGAGTTCACTGGCGTGATAAGCTTTATTTCATATTTGGCTGTGGAATAGATTCTTATCCCTGCCTGCCTTTAGTGTGGGAAGGATGCAGCATTGTCCATTTTAATCCTTTATAACCTCAAAAGTCTTCTGAGGCCATTCAAGCCTTTCCTAGTGCGGAGAGATTAAAGGAGAAGGAGAAGCTAAGGGCAGAAATTGAAATGGAATTGTTCTTTTTACTTAAGGCTCGCAGCAAAGACGACGACCCCGTGTCCCACAGGCCCCTGGCTCTGGGCCCCAGTGCTCCCAGGCAGGATCCATGTGCGGGGAGTCGGGGCAGGATGGAGAGCCTGGGGCTGCCAGCAGCGACCCTTGGGGATGGCACCACGACCTACCTGCAGCAGGCTGCCAGAGGTAACAGAGCCTCGGGCTCTCAGGGCTGAGAGGCTCCTGCAGGCTCTGAAATTGGAGTCAGACTCACCAGAAGTGCCCCTCACGGCCTGGGAGCTGCCACTTCGCAGGGGCAGCTGGTGACTGTTGGATTTGCACTGAAGTCTGATGTGAAATAAAATACGAATCAAACCCGCCTCTGGTTTGGAAATGAAGCTGTGGAGATGGGAGAGCTGTTGCTGTAGAAAATAAAGGTGCTGTTCAGACCAGGGTTGCTGTGGACAGGGAGCTGGTGCTGTGGCCTGCAGGGCTCTGCTCCACCAAAACTTCCCCTGGGCTGAGCAGGTGGTTTTGCATCACTGGCGTGCACAGGGTTTGGTTCACAGCAGTGCTTTTCCTGCTCAAAGAGGTGCCAAATTCCACACCTGCCCTTCCTCTGGTGTTGCTGAGGTGCCCCTTTCTCCACCACCCACTGCTCCCAGGAAGAGGAGCACGCTGTTTGCCAGCCTGCAGAACAGGATGGAGGAGTTGTGCAGCTCCATGTCCTGGGGGTTGCTCTCCTGCTTTATTTTCTGTGCAAACTCACTGCAAAGTTTGTTACACGTGTGCAGCTGGACTGCCTTGGAACCACCAGGTTGTGTGACCCCCCTCTCAAACCTTATGCTCCAGGTGAAACCAGCCTGGATTCTCCACGTTCAGTGGGATGGAGCAATCTCCTCTCTGCACCAAATCTTTGGGTAACTAAGCCATGCTTCCAGGTTTGCACAGAGCCAGGCTTTGGCAGAGTTGAGCCTCTACAGCCCAACACTGGCAGCACTTTAGGCCCCTTTAGGTGCTGTAATTGTTTCCTAACAGTTGATCCTCTGCCAAAATAGTAGATAAATCTCCCAGCACTTGCTGATGCTGCTCAGCACACCCAGTTGATCTTTTCTTCCAACACAAGTGTAATTGCTTTCTCTGTATGCTTTGTCCTTCTGCTCCTTGGCACGAGGAGCTGTGAGGGGCAGCTCCTCAACAAGTGATGCCTGAGGGTCTTTGTCACGTGCCCTGTCCAGACAAGGGCAATGCCAGCATTTTTGGGAAGTCAAGTGTCTCTGTGGGGGAAAGCTGATCCCTAACAGCCTAGAAGTGACAATTTCTCCCTTTTGTGGCACTGTGGGACAGAGGGACTGGGCTCAACAGCTGATGGTATGCTTTAACTGTTCCAGGTGAAAAGCTGATTGAAGGGCAAGTCATTGAACTTGAAGATGGGACCACAGCTTATGTGCATCAGGTGACAGCTCAGAAAGGTGAGGAACACACATTGCCCTCTTTCTGTTTGGAAGGACACTGTCGGTGTGGCTGCAGCTCTCAGTGCTCCAACATTTGGGCTCCTCTGTCAGTTCCAGCTCTCAGAAGTCCATGTGAGCATAAGGTTTCTGTTGGGGTTTTCTTTCTTGTGGTTTTGAGGCTGAGTAAACAAGGACATTGCCTGCAAAGTCTTTAGCAATCTGATGAGAAGGTGAATTTGGTGGAGGTGGAGACAAATGTTTAAGTGTCATTTCACCTGTGGGCTCTCCACAAGCATTCCCCATGCTGAGTCCTCCAGGAAGGTGTGTGGATGTTTCTCTTTTCTTTTAGAGGCTGTGGCTTTTGAAGATGGGCAGCCAGTGGTGCTGGAGGATGGTAGCATGGCCTTCATACACAGCACAGCTAAAGGTAAAGCACTCCCTGCTCTTTCCCTGGCAGCTGGGGAGAAGCTGCTGAAATGTCTCAGATTTCCAAGGCTGGGGAGATGAAGCTCTCTTTTTCTGCCTCACAATGAGCTTTTTTTCAGCTGAGTTTTTTTCAGCTCTTTACCTGAATGTTTCCTCTTGCAGAGAGTTATGAGCCTGGCACATTCCAGGCTGTCCAGCTAGAGGATGGCTCCACTGCCTACATCCACCGTCCTGTCATCGTGGCACCTGGCAGCACCATCCTGGAAGTGCAGACAGAAACTGGGCTCCAGGAGTTGGCTGGGGAGGAGGAGGACGATGGCTTTGATGTGGACACCATGGATGCATTGCAGCAGTGTGGCAGGAAGGTGAGCATCTCTTGGCCTGAGTTTGTGCCCTCCCTTCAGCAGCGCTCGTGTGCATCTGTCTGTCAGCAGTGCCAGCTTTGGGAAAGAAACTGGACAGGGCTCCAGTGGGAGTGCCACTGCTGAGGGGTGCCTGGCAGCTGGGGACACAGGACGGGGCTGTTTGGTCCCGTGGGGTGCTGGGCCTGCCACCCTTAACCTGCTGCAGGCTCAGGTTTGGGAAGGGAAGAGAGCTGCTGTGATACAGCCTTTGGTGTGCCAGCAGTGGCTAAGCCATGGCCACTGCCCCCATGGTGACGAAGGCCTCAAAACCAAAGCAGCTTCAGACCCTGATGTGCTGTCACTGCAGTGCCCCTCCTCCACATCCCAGTACTGCCTTTGTCTCCCACCTCCATAGGGCTGTGGAGCAGGGGCTGTGTGCTGGCAGTGCTGAGCTGGGCACAGACCTTCCTGCTGTGGCAGGCCCAGCCCCTGCTCTCTGGGGAAGGGTGGGGTGGCACTGTGGCTGTCACTGCCTTCCTGCTCCACGCTGTGCAGGGACACACAAACAGTGCCTGTGCTTCTTCACTCACAGGGGTCTGATGAGGAAGGGGAGGGAGTGACAGACACCTGCCATGTGAAGAGTAAAGACTCCAGCAACATCTCTTCCCAGGTCTGAATTTTTCAGTGACTGGAACTAGGCCGAGCTCCTCTTTGCCAGTAATTATAAAAAAGTTGTGGCTTCTCTGCCGAGTTAGCAAATACTAACTGCATGTATCTCAAATGAGCTGACAAAGGGAGTTTTGTGTCTGAGAACCCCCAGTGACCTGGGGGGTGGGAGGGGGAAATGCAGGTTCCTAGAGCCCTGTCACCTGGGCTTCACCGTGTGGGTACAAGCTGTTTTGTAGGAACATGTTTTTGGAAGATAACTGCAGGACTGCATATGTATGGCAAGGAGGGAAGTATTTGTGTGGGCTTGGTGAAGCTGTGCTGGCTTGCTGGATTGATTCCAGTCCTTGTCCCAGCAGGATTTGCAGGAGGAGGAGGTGCAAAGCCACAGGAAGGGGCAGCAGGTCGGCAGCAGAGCTTTCCGCTGTGGGTACAAAGGCTGTGGCCGCCTCTACACCACTGCCCACCACCTCAAGGTAAAGCAGGTGACGTGGCATGTGCAGGCCAGACCAGTCCCAGGTAACACTGCCAGAGCAGAATGCCCCATTGTGTGCAGCTGAGTTATGTGCTGAGCTCCCCAAGTGACCCAGATGTGTCAATGGGCCAAGGTGAAATCCCACAGGGAACTTCAAATTCTCTCCACCAGCATTTTTCCACAGTTTTCCTTCTTCCTTCCCATGGATCTCATTTTAGGGACCTGTTCTTTCTTCCCAGGTACATGAACGTGCTCACACAGGTGACCGCCCATACACGTGTGACTTCCCAAGCTGTGGGAAAGCATTTGCTACAGGTAACAAATTTCTGCTTGGTGCAGATTTCATTTTCTGTCTAACTCAGTAGAGCACAATATCTAGAGCATCTAAAGGAAGGGAATCACAGCACGGGAGCCTGCTGTGACTTCACTGATTGTGGGCAGATAATGGTGGAAGCAAGGTTGGAAGTGGTTTTGGGGTTGGTTATTTCTTCCCTTCCAAGCTTTGCGGACACAACACAGACACTCAAGTACATGGACTGAGGGGTGGTACTCAGCTTGTCATGGTGTTTCCTTCTTAGTTGTGGTCTCTGTCCTGGACAGGATACGGTCTGAAGAGCCACGTGAGAACACACACAGGTGAGAAACCCTACAAGTGTCCAGAAGACATGTGTAGCAAAGCCTTCAAAACCTCCGGGGACCTGCAGAAACACATCCGCACGCACACAGGTGAGCAGCAGATGCGGGGGAAAAACTGCGCAGGGGACAGCCCAGAAAAGATCTCCAGGCACTCCAGGTGGCTGCATGGTGGCAGGTCTCACCCACAGCGCTCTGTCCATGCAGGTGAACGTCCCTTCAAGTGCCCCTTTGTGGGCTGTGGGCGCTCCTTTACCACGTCCAACATCCGCAAGGTTCACATCCGGACGCACACGGGCGAGCGGCCCTACATGTGTGCAGAGCCTGGCTGCGGCAGGGGCTTCACCAGCGCCACCAACTACAAGAACCACATGAGAATCCACACAGGTAGAAGGGAGCCAGCAGCAGGGAGATTGGTGGGGCTGGAATGGGCATTTCCAGGCTGAAAGTCGCAGGGGTGGATCTGGGAGTGGCCAGGGAGTTGGAGGAAATAGTGGGAATTGCTTCATTGGACTGATTATTGTTCCAGCAGTCTGTCTCCAGCTATTTGCTCTGGTGGGGAATCCCTCCCCAGAGCATGAGGAGGGTGAAGCTCAGCTCTGTGGCCTCTGCCCTAGGAGAGAAGCCATACCTGTGCACCGTGCCGGGCTGTGGGAAGCGCTTCACAGAGTACTCCAGCCTGTACAAGCACCACGTGGTGCACACGCACTGCAAGCCCTACACGTGCAGCAGCTGTGGCAAGACCTACCGCCAGACCTCCACGCTGGCCATGCACAAGCGCAGCAGCCACGGCGAGCTGGAGGCCACCGAGGAGAGCGAGCAGGCCCTCTACGAGCAGCAGCAGCTGGAGGGTGAGTAGCCACTCCCCCATCAAGGTGTGGCAAAGGGGAGGGAGGTGACAGCGAGAGCAGACACGGCCCTCTCAGACCCAAGTACGTGCCTCCCCATCGAAGCCAGATCCGTTGGAAGGTCCTTGCTGTAAGTCACAGGTTGGGAACAGGCCCCTGCCCGTTCTGTGGTACAGGGAGAGGTAAAGGTCCTTCTTGCCAGGCCAGCACTGGGCTGGTGTCATCATGGTCTTGTGCTCTTCTGTGCTAGCCCTTGAGACCACAGGCAGGTCCAGATCCAGGCACGTGCATTCACACCCTGATAATGCTGCTCTTCCCCTTCTCTGATCCAGCTGCTGCAGCTGCTGACAGAGGCTCTCCACTGACGAGTCAGCATATTGCTTTCCTGTCAGAGATGGAGGAAGATGAAGAAGAAGATTCTGTGCCTACACAAATCTCACTTATCTCTCAGGATGGGACAGAGCAGGTATGGATACAGACAAGCCTCCAGCATGTCAGTTGTTATCTGGAGTGAGATTCAGCCTCTACTCAGCCACGGTGTTCTTTGCAGGGTCTTTTTCCAGCATTTTTTTCAGGCCTTGGAGCTTCCTGGTCTCTTCCTGCCCTGAGGGCTCCCTCCTACAGCCTCATCCACTGCTGCAGTGTTGGTTTGGGGGGTCTCTGGCCCCGCTGCCCCCCCTTGCTGATGGGGTTTCTGGGTGTTTGTGTGGTGACTGGCAGCCCTTGCCTCCCTGCAGCTCCCCAGCTCTGCTGACCCAGGCTGGATTTGGAGATGTTTTGTCATCACTTGTATACAGCAGTACTTTTCTTGTACTTCCCTCCACCAGCTGCCCCTGTGCTGACTGGAAAAAACTTCCTCCTGTGGCACGGGGCAAGGGAAACAGCTGCCACCAGTGACCTGTTTCCTCTTAGCCTCAGATGCTCCTGCTGCTGCAATGCACAAAGCTGTCCCCATCGAGGCTTGAGACAAAAGGCTGAATGGGAAGGGGAGATGTGGTGGAAGGGGGACGGCTGAAGACCCAAGCTCTGAGTTCTCTGTTGTCAATTTTATCCATGGCACTGGGCAAAGTCCTTGGAGTTCTCTGCCTTGAGTCTTGCAGAGAGTGTTTCCTCCTTACCCAGACCCATGCATTGCTAAAGTCAGGAGGTGCCTAAGACTCCCTGAGCCTCTGCTGTCATCCCCAGGTCAGTCTGTCTCAGGAGGAGCTGCAGGCCCTGGGCAGTGCCATCGGCGTGGTGACGCACAGCGGGGTCCTCGCCGTGCCCGAGGGAGGGCTGGCAGGTGGTGACACTGGGGCCGTGACCGTGGCCAGCACTGATGGCACCGAGGCACAGGAGGTACAGACAAAGCTGGGAGCGTCCCTGCTTCCTCTGCTAGAAGAGAGCTGCACTTCTTTTTAAAACATGATTAACTGCACTTTTCCCAGGTGACCATAGTCGCTTCTGGGGCAGTGGTGTCAGGGGAGTCGGACGTCGCCCCGCTCTGTCATCAGCAGGTGGCATTGCTGGCCACCTCCCACGGCACCCACATTGCTGTGCAGGTACCACATGGCTCTTGCCACTGTCCCCTTCACTCCTGACCACTCACTGCCTGCCCTCTGGCCCTGCTGCATCGCTGCTTGCCCAGGGGGCTTGCTCCTTAATTCCCAGATGCCCTGTGTGCAGAGGACAACAGGGACATCCTGCTGGGATTGCAGAATGCTCCCTTGTAAACAGCCCTTCTGCATCTTGGCCCTGTCTGCCCTTCTGCTTCACACCTGTGTCACCCACCTGTGTCACCCCTCTGTCCTGCTGGGAGCCACCCTGAGCTGCCTTTTGGGGGTTCAGCACTCTCTCTCTCTCTCTCCCCATTCCCTCCCCCAGCTGGAAGAGCAGCAGAGCCTGGAGGAAGCTCTCAGCATGGCCACAGCAGTGATCCACTACGAGCCAGTGCCACCTGACACAGCCCTGCCTGAGAAGGGGAGCTGAGGCCAGCGGAGCAGCCGGGGCAGGGGAGTGGCAGCCCAGCCTGCCATGTGCAGGGTGGCAGGGCAGGGACAGTGTCTGAGCCAGTGCCAGCGTGTGCCCTGGGGCAGCACAGGCTGCTGGGGTGGCCTGTCTGAAGGGGAGGGAGGGCAGATACACTGGGCTGCTGCCTTCTCCTGGGCTCTGAGCAGCAGCCCTCTCTTCAGGGGCACTTCCTGCCTTCTCCCTTAAGGAATGGTCCAACAATTTTCCTTTCTTGACCACCCCTCCAGCTCAGGGGCAAGTGGGCAGCACATGCACAGAAGCAATAAAGGCCCATCAGAGCAAGCCCAGGCTGTCCTGAGCTCGGTATGGAGGGTGAGCAGTTCCTGCCACTGGAGCCAGCACTGGGATGGTTCCAACAGCAGTTCTCCCATCTCTTTGTCACACTTCCTTTTCAAGCAGGGCTTCCATGGCAGATTCCTTGGCTGTGGAGCAGAGCAGCCAGCACTTGCCAGGAGCTGAGCTAGATCTGGATGTAAATGCTGAGTTGAAATAAAAACAAATTTAAAATTTGTTTTTTAAAAGGACCCCTCTTCTCTTTGGTGGGAGAGAGGGTGGATGGTGGTGTTCAGCAGCTGTAAGAATTAAGGACATTGAGGAGATTTGTGGAATTGACCAAACATGTCCTGCCAAAGCAGCAGCTGTCCCAGAGGAGGGCTGGGAGCAGGGTGAGCTGTACCCTCTGAGCCCTCAGCATGTGGCTTGGAGGGGTAAGACGTGTCCCTGAAATCTCACATCAGGCCTTGGCCCTTCCAGGGACCCCTGCAAGCCTAGATTTAGGGAACTGTGTCTGTGAACACATCCTATATCCTCCCCTGAGCTGGGGAGAGAGACCTGGGCTGGTGTCCTGCCCCTACAGGTGCCTTCAGTCCCTTCACTGCCCTGGGTGCTGGGTGGGCAGAGCTGGAGAAGACTTTCGAGACCCTCGAGTCCAGCTGTAAACCTGAGCCTGGCACAGGCTCCCGGCAGTCGTGTTTTGGACATCCCAGAGGAGTTTGTAGAGAAAGATGTTTCCGCGGGCACGGAACGGGCGCAGCCCGAGAGGATGCCACAGGCTGAGTCTGTGCTCTCCTGGTGAGACCGATCCCTTCCGAAGGCAGCGCTCTCGCTGCGAGGGAAAGCTGCTTGAGCCAGGGCGGGGATTTCTCTCCCCAAAACGCAAATTACGATGGACCTTTTGATGCTCTGGGCCGAGCTCAGCAGAGGGTCGGTGAGCCCCGGCCGTGCGGGGAGCGGCGATGGGGCCCGGGGGTTCCCGGGGCGCCCCGAGCAGGCGGCGCTCCCGCCCCACGTCCCGCCCGCCCGGGCGGCTCCAGGAACCGGATCCGCGGGCTCGGCAGAGCCGCCGCCGCCGCCGCCAGCCATGGACCTGCGAGCCGAGCTGCTCAAGTCCATCTGGTACGCCTTCACCGCCCTGGACGTGGAGAAGAGCGGCAAGGTCTCCAAATCCCAGCTCAAAGTGAGTCCCCCGGAGCTCCGGCGGCCCCGGCGCACGGAGGGAGGGTGGGCAGCGAGCGGCGGAGCGAGCCCGGGGCTGCTTTGCATCCCCGCGGGTTTCCACGGAGAAATTGTCAAATATTGAGATCTATAAGATCTTGTTGTTGCCTCCACGCTGGTTCTGGTGAAGTTCTCAGGCTCTGTGGCATCTCCCTTTGAAAAGAATGGGTGGGGGGGAATTCATGCTCAGATGTGTTTTCTAGGTGAAAATGATAAGAAATCTAAATTTTAGTTATCTGTTTCTTGTGCTTTTTATGGCCAACTAAGAGCCCAAACTCTGTTTACGTTTTCTTGCTTGCCGGAGCACCTGTGTTTCTCCTTGCTGAGCCAGTGGGTCGCGAGGTAGGGACAGGTTGTTTTTTAACAAAAACTCCTCAGTGGTGTGGCTAGAAGTAACACAGCACTTTAAAAAACTCTCCGCTCTCCCCTCTCCCCACTCGTAGCGGCTTTCAGAGGGCTCATGCTCTCAGCCCTTCATCAAACCAGCTTTAAAAACCTTTTTGTCTGCCCCCAGGCCAGGGTTGATAGAACTCACCAGGGAGCCCCTTGGCTCTGAGAATAATTTATTTTTTAACCTTTGCATACGGTGGGAATGTGTTCTTTTCATCCGTTTTGGTTCTTAGGCTGGCACTGGGGTTGGAAATGCTGGTTGGTACCAGGGTCTGGATGAGAGAAGAGACCTGAGCAGGAACATGCTGAGCACAGGGAGGTATTGCATCAGGACATGGCAGCTGCTGCCACTCTGCGAGACCATTTTGAACCACTGCAAAAAAGACCCCCTTTTCCTCCATTCTCTTTATTTTATAGGGCTTCCCCAGGACAGACTGCAGGGAAGGTGCTGGTCTTTGGGAGGGGAGTGTGTTTTGCCCCAGAAGCAGGAGTTTTGTTTGCAGGGATCTGGGGGAGAAGCAGCGGGAGGCAGATTCTTCCTGCTCAGCCTTTGTGGCTGAGAGCCTTCGGCTGCCCCCCAGAACTCGTGGCATGTGCCCTGCGAGCCACGCTCACCTGCTAAAACTCTAGAAATAGCTGAAGGAATTAAGGAAAATCCTAAAGTAGGCCAGAGCTTAATTCACTTTGCTAATCCCTGAGAGGGGCTGCTGTGTTCCCTACTCTGGGTCCAGAGCCTGGCCCAGGCATGGGGTGGACCCAAAAGCACCAGCCGTGCTTGTGTTGGGAGATCTTTATCACCAGTGGCAATGCTGAGGCCACAGAAACTCTGATTTTAATGGGCAGTTTCATGGACAGTTCATGCAGGGTCTGCAAACCGTGGTGTAGGGGCTGTGGTGAGGCTGGGGATGGCACCTCCGAAGTGACTTTACCCAGGGGGGACACTTGAGAGGGGAAGGGATGTTCTCCCACGCGCCTTCAGTGACGGAATGGGTTGGCGGCAGGTCATTGAACAGCACAGCTCGGCTCTGGATGACTTTCCCACTGTCTCCAGGCCAAGGAGAGCTTGTTTCCACCCACAAAAACACTCGAGTTTGCCCCAGCCTACACAGGCCAGCCGCGGTTCAGGGAGAAGGAATCCAGGGTCGGTGTTAAAGCCACCGAGCCCTCTCCAAACCCCTCCAGGGCTGCTGAGCCCTGAGCTGGGCTGTGCTCTGCTCCCTCACCCAGGCGTGTTGCTGTACGAAGGGTCTTGAACAGGGGTGGGAGAGACACGGGGCTTGCACCTAGAGGACGGAGCCAGCCCCAGAGCTGGCTGGGAGCGTCCTGGCAGAGCGGGGGCTCCGGGCGGTTCTGTGAACGTCTCGGGGTTTCCAGCGGGAAGACGCAGCTGTGGGAAGCCGTTGGGCTCCTCGCAGGGGCACTTCTGCGCAGGCAGGCGCGTGCAGATGCCGCTGGGAGTGTAGGTGTGTGTGTGCACAGGAAGGAAGGACAGCTTGCGGTCGGGTGCTGCGCGCACAGAGAGGTCGGGTAGTTTTGCTCCCAGCACAGGCACGCCACCAGCCCTGCTCTTGGGAAGCGTTTGTGCTCTCAGTGCCGTTGCATCCCCCTCCCTGGCCGGGCTGGAAGGGCTGTGGATGCGGGATGGGGTGTGGTCCCTCAGGGTGGCCATGCGTGGCTGGAAATACCGAGCACTGCCCTGGTGCTTTTGGGCACCTCTGCTCATGGGTGATGGGTGTGACAGCGGTGGGAGAGGGTGGAGAACAGAAACAAGGCTGCTGCTCAGAGGAATCCAGGGCACTAGGAGGAGTCAGGCAGACCCCTGCCCTCCGGCCATCCCCTGCATGCCACAGGGGAAAGGTTGTACCAGGAAACTGCTTTCCTAGCATCCCTTTCCCCTGCTGTTATTCTCCTCCTCCTGTCGCCGTTTCAGAGCCTGCAAGGGTTTCTCACCTCTCCTATCTCCAGCCATGCCGCCATTGACCAGGCCAGGGCTTTCCTCCCCATTTGTCAGTGACAGCCCTGCGACAGGAGGGGCTTTGGGTCACAAGGTGCCAGGATGGGTGGAGGGGCTCAGGGCATCCCCCACGGCCGGGGTCACAAGTGAGACCTCACAGGGCTTTTTAGGGGTGCTCTGGGAGGAGGGGTGAAGGATGGAGATGAGGGCCCATGTTGGAAACACAGAATGGGATACGATTCTCAAACTTTGAATTCGTCCTGATGGACTTGTTGCCATCCTGGAGGATGTCTGTGATATTCCCAGGCCTTTCCACCACTGTGTGGACCCTGGGGCTGCACTGAGCCCCAAAAGGCACAGTGTAGCAGCAGTGCTCGGGGCTACAGCCCTGTTGTGTGAGCACTGGGTGGAGTCCTGCTGATCCCATTGGTCCAGAAGCTGGAAAAGAGAATGAAAATCTGGTTGAGCAAGAACTGTCTCCAGCTGCAGCAGCCATCATGGCCTCAGGCAGCTCCTCTGCTGCTGGGAGGAAATTTCCAGCCCTGCACAGAGGAGTAGGGATGCTGTTCCATCTCCTCCAGCCCCTCTCTTGAGCCCTTGGCAAGCTGCATCGACAGGTCCTGGTGCAGTGGCGAGGTGTCAGTCTAGGACATCTCTTGCTTCTGGGATGTAAAGGCAAGGAGAGCACCACCTGCCCAGCATCACAAGCTAGAGATGCTGGTGGTGCTCATGGGCAGCCTTGCTCCAGGCTTTCCAGCACATGGGAAATCCATGAGCTTGTAAATATGCTTTATTTGGGGGGATTTGAACAAAGCAGGCTGTTGGCAAGCCTTGCTGAGTGTTGCTGGGGATGGTGTGTCTCCAGATCTCCATTGTCTACTTCCACTCCAGACAAAACCTTTGCTTAGTTTCTCAGCAGTCTTTCCTATTTTCATGTTTCCATCTTTGTGTGTCCCCAGCAGACAGTGGGTGCTGCCAGGCTGGGCTGTGGTTGTGCCAAATGCATAGCTTGGGGTGGCTTATCAGCTTTTCTAGATCAGAGCGAGTCCTGTTTGCTCTGGGAGGTTTGAAACAGCCCTTTCAAGAAAGAAGTTCCTCATGTGCCAAGAAAAGAAACTAATGTGGGAAAATCCTCGATTTGTGCCTGTTTCTAAATGATTCTCTAAAGTTTACATTTGGAAATTATGCCAAACCCAAACCTTGACTGGATGCTGCGGCTGCCGGGAGGTGATGCCATGCAGGGCACAGATCCCAGGGGGGTGAGTGAGGGGGTGGCACCTTGGGGTTGTGCTGGGGCAGGGCTGGAGGTTGTTCACCTTCTCACCACCCCTTGTGCTTGGCCAGGTGCTGTCTCACAACCTGTACACGGTGCTGTGCATTCCCCACGACCCCGTGGCACTGGAAGAGCATTTCCGCGATGACGATGACGGGCCAGTGTCCAGCCAGGGCTACATGCCCTACCTCAACAAGTACATCCTGGACAAGGTGAGCTCCGTGGTCACCCCCCAGACCTGCTGTTCCTCACATGAGAACACTGAGGATCCTGGGAGCTCCCCTTAGCTCTTGGAAATCACATTCCTTGGTGGGTGGAAGGAGGGTGCAGAGAGATGGGGACTGCTCAGGCGAATGCCGAAATGAGAGAAATGTTTAATACTCAGTGTCTCCCTGGCAAGGATGAAGTCATCCCTTTACGTCACGGCTCTGGACGGAGCAGCATCTCTGCCCACATTTCCTGAAGGGCTCAGAGAGACAAATCGGCCCCTTTTATCCTCACCTTTGAGGTGTGACCTCATTTGGTAAAGAGGAGAGGCAGGAGGGCGAGCTGCAAGCAGGAGCAGAGTTGGGGTGGGCAGGGGCTTTCTCCCTTTTCTTCTGTGGTTCAAAGACACCTTTGTCTGGCACAGCCAGAGGTTGGTCTGTGGGTGCTGTTTCTTCCAGGCATGTGAGGAGAGGAAGAATGACTGACAGCTTTCTTCCACTGTGTGCTCACAGAAAGGGGCCGGAGCTGGGTGCAGTAACCCTTCACTCCCCTGCCTCTCCTGATGTTCTTGTCCCTGTGCCTGTCCCCATCCCTGTGCCCATCTTTGCCTTGCCCAGAGCTGGTCAGCAGCTGCCCAGCCTGGTCCAGCAATGCTGATCTTGGCTGCAGGGATCTGGTCTGCAGCAAGCAAGGGCAAAGCCTTCCCCACCCCAGAGCAGGAGCTGCCCAAGGCCAGCCCAGCCCAATCTCTCCATCAGAGTGGCCAAAATCCTTCCAGTTACCCACATGGTTCTTTGGGAGGTGATTTTTAACCCCCCCACTTCTGGTTTCACCATGGCTACTAGAATCCCAGAGGCAGCCTGGAAAGGGGGAAGTGGTTTTTCCTAGTAAGAGAAGCTTTTAGCTTTTGCCACCTGAAGTTTTTCCTCCAGCTTTGCTGCTACAGGCCACAGTTTGCTCCTGTGCTCACACCGCTGGGATAGAGAACCCAGGGACAGCCAGAGCTCCTCTGATCCCCATCACAGTTGACCCATCTGCACCAAACGTGCTGCCTGGGCAGCTCACGGTACCAGGACACAAAGAACAGCAGCAGGGATGAGGCTGGTGGAGTCACCATTCCTGCTGGCTGCCCTTGGGCCAGCACTTCCCTTCACTCCTCAGTTCCTCTTTGAGGTTGAATGGGATAACAAGAAACCCCAAATCATGGAGGCACTGGGGATGAGAGCTCCACATCATCCTGCCTGTGCTGCACCCCAGGGTTCCTGCTGGTGCTGCCAATCACCCCATGCTTCTCATTGGACAGATTTTAGGAGTGAGGGATTCTTCTCTCCAGCACTTCCTCCCCCAGAACTCCCCTCCGTAGCTCTTCAGCTCCCCACTCACCCCTGACTCCTGCCTGCAGGTGGAGGAAGGCGCTTTTGTCAAAGAAAACTTCGATGAGCTCTGCTGGACCCTGACGGCGAAGAAGAACTACAAACCCGACCGGAATGGGAATAGTGTTGTATCCCACCAGGATGCTTTCAAGCTCTGGTGTCTCTTCAACTTTCTGTCTGAAGACAAATACCCTCTCGTCATGGTGCCAGATGAGGTAGGACCTGCCTCTCTCCCCAGTCCTGTCCTCCCAGGGCTCCATGTGCTGGCAGAGCCCCATTTGTGGGTGACACTATCGCTTCCTGGCACGTCCCACTGCAAGATGTGGTGTTCCAGGGGATGAGAGAGGGGAGGCTGGGGGTGGGACAAGGGACCTGTCTGCCCTGGACACCCCCGCTGTGCCCACAGCCACCTCCACTGCCCAGGGAGAAGAGGGGGACTTTAGAGGGGAGACCCCTCCAAAGTGCTCCAGCCTCTCCTGCCTAGAGGGCAGTGGCAGAGCAGACCTGGCTGTCCCCCTCCGTGGCCACTGCCACACAGTGCTCAGCCCCTGCCCAGCGTGAAGAGTGTTTAAGGGTGAGGTGCCAGCCAAAGAAAAGCCTCGCAGTAATCTCCAAATTCCACAGCATTTAGAGGGGAAGGTTCTTCCTTTCTCTGGGGTCAGATTAAACCCCCATGAGGAGGGGGGCAGACCTGGGGAGAATGCACATGTGCAGAAGCCAGGAGTGGCCTCAGCAGAAGGAACATGGCTGCTGTTGCCTTCTACCCCATCAACCTCCTGAGATCAGCAGAAAAGTCAACATTAAAAAAAAAAAAAAAGAAAAGAAAAAAAGAGGAGAAAAAAGGCAAGAAGCACCGTGCTGCGCAGATGTAGGAGGGCGACCGCACTTCCTGTGCCCTGGGAGAGGTGTTTCCTGTTCCCCAGACCATGAAAGACTGAATCATCCTGAGCACCGGCATTCAGTTCTTGTCTTTTGCACAATTAAATGACATAAAAAATCCAGCTGGGTGTTCTGCTGTGTGTCACCTTCCTGTGTGGCCTCCTGCAGTCACCCACTGGTCTCCGTCCCCAGATTGTGGGCAGAGGAGAGCTGGTAGCAAAACTTGAGCTGGAGTAAGTCTTCCCCACACCATGTCAACCCTTGACTCTTTTTATTTGCAGTTTTAAAATGACGCCCCTCTCCATGGGGACCTGTCCCCCTGCTCCTCCCCAGTGATTTTTGGGAAGCAGTGGTGCCGAGCTCACTGTGGCTTTGAGACATCAGTCCTGAATGGTGTTCAGCAGTGCTGGCCTGTACTCCTTCAGGCTCTTGACTGCTACAGAGTCTTTTTTACTCTGCAGACAAACTAGCCAAAACATCCCAGCCTTGGGGTTAAAAGGAAAAACCTCTTGGTAGAGCTCAAACTCTAACCCAGTTCCAGTCTCCTGAGCCAGCCTGCTGCCTGGGATGCCTCAACCATCACAAAGGGTCATCCCTCTGGGATCTCCAGGCTGGAGAGAGATGTGGCCTTGGGCTCTCCAAAATGGGTTGATAGGGTGGGGACAGCCCTGCCCCCAGACAGACACTGTCACTGAGTGTCCTCCTCCCCACAGGTGGAGTATCTGCTGAAGAAGATCTGCACAGCCATGAACGTGGAGCTGAACTCCTGCGAGCTGGATGATTACCTGTCCCAGGAGCCGCAGGGGCAGGGCGGGCTCACGGTCTGGCAGTTCCTGGACATGGTGAACTCGGGGCGGTTCCTGAGAGGCATCGAGCAGGAGGCCATCAGCATGGCTGTGGAGGAGGTGTACCAGGAGGTCATCGAGGACGTGCTCAAACAGGCAAGGAGCCCACATATTCTGGGGCACAAGCCCTGTCCTGCTCCCACCCCGTTTTGATCTCCGTGTCTCTCGGGTGCAGGGCTACCTCTGGAAGAAGGGCCAGCTGAGGAGGAACTGGTCGGAGCGGTGGTTCATGCTGAAGCCCAGTGTCCTGTCCTACTACATGAGCGAGGAACGGAAGGAGAAGAAGGGCAGCATCGCGTTGGACAAGCACTGCTGCGTGGAGGTACAGCCCGGGCCACGCTCAGCTTGGGGACAGCAGACTGTTCAGACCCCTGGAACACACAATTTCACATCCATGAGCATGGGAGAACCAGTCCTGTGGCTGAAGATGGGGGGATGAGGTGGGGTACGGGGGGTAACGCTGTGCTGTCTCCTCTCCCTGCAGGTGCTGCCAGACAGGGATGGGAAGAGGTGCATGTTCTGTGTGAAGACCTTGTCCCGCACCTACGAGATGAGCGCCTCGGACACCCGGCAGCGCCAGGAGTGGACGCTCGGTCCGTGCCCACCCCACGCCCCTTCCCCAGCTTCCCCCACGCCCCCTGCATGTCCCCACTGACCGTGCCCTCCCTCTCCAGCCATCCAGACCGCCATCCGGCTGCAGGCAGAGGGAAAGAAGTCCCTGCACAAGGACCTGAAGCAGAAGCGCCGAGAGCAGAGGGAGCAGCGGGAGCAGCGCAAGGCGGCCAAGGAGGAGGAGACACAACGGCTCAAACAGCTGCAGGAGGAAAAGGAGAGGAAGCTGCAGGAGCTGGAGCTGCTCAAGGAGGCCCAGAGGCAGGCAGAGATCCTGCTGCAGGAGGAGGAGCAGCGGCGGAGGCAGCAGCACGAGGAGATGCAGAGGACCCTGGAGATCCAGCTGCGGGAGGCTGAGCAGGTGGGTGCATCCCACATGGGCTGTGGTGCTCATGGGGTGAGTGCTTCCTTCTTCTTCCCTTGGCCGGGGCAGCCCAGGGGTTCGGATGTACAGTGCTGCTGCCACCCATCACCTCTGGGCTCTGAGATCCCTTTGAGCAGGAGATGAGGACAACCTGCCTCAAAGGGCTTTAGCTGGGGGACAGTGAGAGGCAAATGCTGGTGCCAGGCTGGACAGGGAGCCCATTTCTGACCTCAGAGCCAGCACTAGCTCCAAATGACACAGCCTGTCTCCTGAGCAGGGAAACAGCTTTGCTTTGGACCTGTCACCATGGGCTGCCCCTGCTCTGGCCCGCTCCACCTGGTGGGCCTAAGTGGGTTCTGGGGACGCTGGTGGTGGCCTGGCCCACTGACGGCTCCCGTCCCCGCCGCAGGCTCGTGCCTCCATGCAGGCAGAGATGGTCCTGAAGGAGGCAGAGGCAGAGCGGCAGCGCAAGCGCATCCTGGAGCTGGAGGACATGCAGGAGAGGCTCCAGGAGGCCCTGCAGCAGGAGGTGAAAGCACGGCAGGACGAGGAGGCTGTGAGATATGCTCAGGCCAGGTAGGACTAGGGTATCCCTCCCCCTCGTTGGGCAGTCCTGCTCCCAGGGCAGCAGCTGGGCATGGGACTGTGCTCCCCAGGGCAGCTCAGTGCTCCTGGGTACTGGGGTGTGCTGGTGAGTTCCCAGTGTGCAGGCTGGGACGGGGAAAGCTGGTGGAAGAAGTGGCAGGGGGACATCCTCACCTCTTGCTCTTCATTGACAGGTTACTGGCTGAGGAAGAGGAGAAGCTGAAAAAGCTGATGAAGCTGAAGGAGGAGCAAGAAGAATATATCATCAAAACTCAGAGGGAGAAGCAAGTCCTCAAGCAGGAGATGGAGAACAAGAACAAGTGTCTGGAAGAGGCGCAGAAGCAGCTGGAAGAAGTGAGAGTGAACAGGCAGCGGGTGGACCAAGATGTCATGGTGAGCATCACATCCGTGCCACATCTCCTCACATGGTGAACCCAGGGGACTTTCCATCCCTCCCAGAGTCACCTCCATACCGGGGAGGACCAGGCTGGAACTGCCATGGGGGTTTCTGAGCTGTGCCATGTGCAGGCACGGCGTGATGCAGTGGCTGAGACAGGACAAGCGTGTCCTGCCCTGGGGACAAAGCACTGCTGTCCAAAGTGATGTTGACTCCAGGAGTGTGTGAAGAGGGAAGGGTTGGAGGGGGAGCAAAAGGTCTAGAGGAGGGTGAACTGGGTCTCCATCCCAGAGGGAACCTCCAATCCAGGCTTACTCAGGGAAGGGAAACCCGTGCCCATGGTCCCAGTGGGGCAGCAGCTCACCCCTTTCCTCCGTCCCCTGCCAGGCGGCCCAGCGGAAGCTGCGACAGGCCAGCACCAACGTCAAGCACTGGAACGTCCAGATGAACCGACTGATGCACCCCATCGGGCCAGGAGGTAGGAGACCAGCTGACCCAGCTGACTACCCTTCCCTGGACCTCCCCCATGCTGGGGCATGAGCCCAGACCCCCTCCCATCTTGCCCTTTTTGGGGGCATCCGGTGGCTGGAAGGACTCTCAGAGAAGATACCACAATGCCTCCTGCAAGGAGGGACTCCACAAACCTTTTCCTCGGCTGAGCAGTCAGTTTGGGCCCCAGGTAAACAATTCTCTTTTTCTGTCCACCCCCAGACAAGCGAACAAACGTGAGTGGAGGAGTCTTCGCTGGCTACCAGCCCCTTCTGTCACAGAGAGATTCTTCCCTCAAACTCAAGCAGAGGGTGGAGGATAAAGGCAATGACCCCATGAGGGAAAACAGCAAGGAAAACGTGAGCAACGGTGGGAACAGCAGCGTGTTGCCATCTCCAGATGCGGACACCATGGCCACAGAGCCCACCAATTAGCCCAGCAGGATGGCAGAGCCCAGCTGGGAATGGCAGGGCTCAGCTTGTCCCTCCAAGTGGACGGTCAGTGTGGCCATCTCTGGATGGGGACCAGCACAGAGCCTACAGGGGACTGCATCATGCAGAGGTGCTCCCATTTCCATCAGTGAAGGGCTGCAGGCACCACGTGCCAGGAGGATCAGGCAGCCCAGTGCTGGGGTGAGGGCAGTGGGACCTTTTCCTCTGGACTGCAGGATTCAATCCCTGTACTAAACAAGAGCCGCTGAAGGGTCGGGACCCTGTGGCCTAGGGCTGCAGTTCCCTCTTGGTTTCTACAACAACCCTTCTGCATCACTCACTGTGCTCCAGGGTGTGGGGCTTCGTCACCAGCCAAGGACACCTGGACTGAGCAAGCAGGGCCTTCTTGTCACCCCCACACCACGCCAGGTGTCCCTAACTACAGCTACCACTGTGTTCCCTGGCAGTGGTTGGTAGTACTGGCGTCACTTAGTTAGCAGAAACTAATGACCAATAAAGCTTTTGGAGCCACTGGCCACAAAACCTCCAGCCCCACACATTAGCGGCCCTGCAGGCACCAGCCCTCTTTCCTTGGCAGGGCAGGGTTTGGATTTCCCCTCTTGTGTGTGAAAGAGCCCTTTGGAAGGAATCAGCCACAACCTGTGAAAAGTGGCCCCACCAGCAGATTCTTGGTTGGTGTGTGGAGGGCCAAGAGGGACACAGAAGAAAACAAGCCCCAATAACCATTATTTGGGTTAGTTTTTCAAGCGCCTCTGTATAAATATAGTCCCAGTCAGCTGTGCCTTTGGGGTGTTTATAGCCTGGGGAATAGAGCCAGGGTCGCCTCTGCAACAGGCCCCGGCGAGCAAGCTCTGCACCAACTCCATCTCTGCACTCAGAGATGTTAGCAAGATTACGATCTGTTTCCTCCCGGGCCTCGAACGGTCCTGCCCGCGGTCTCACAGTGTTTCTCTCCCTCAGTTTTTTTCCACCGTAGCCGAAGGGACAAAGCGCTCAGTGTGCCCGGGTGCAGGGCGGCCCTGGCCCAGGCGGCCGCGCTGACGCACAGCAGGGGCACGGGCAGGGCAGGGGCCGCAGGTCAAATGCATCGCCTCTGCCCCCTTCCCCCTGCGCTGGGACACAGCGGCGTGGCCCTGAGCCCTGTCCCCTTGTGGGGTCCCTGCCTGCTCCGCACCATCCTGGCCACGCCACTTGGACACACGATCCCGCCACTCTGCACGGGTTTTGTGGGCAGAGTGAGCTCTTCCCAGCTCATGTCTTCCATCGAGGCGCGAGGGTGCCGCGGTGCTAACTGCTGAGGGCGAAAGGGGTCACTGGCACCGCCTGGGCCCCTCGGGCGCGGAGCAAACTGCCCTGGCCCGGCGCCGCCGCCATATTGGGCGGCCCTCAGGCCGCTCCGCCCCGGGAGTCCGCCACAGGCAGCGCCTACACTTCCCATGAGGCCCCGCTCCCGCCGAGGGGCGCAGTGCGGGCGGCTCCCGGCAGAGGGCGGTACGGCGCGGGGTGGGCGGGGCCGTTGCCGTGGTGACGCGGGCGCGAGGCTCCCCGGCGGCGGCGGCGATTGGCCGCGCGCGCGCGCGGGGTGCGGTGGCGTCAGGGCGTGCGCGGTGACGCGCGGGGCCGGGGGTGACGGTCGGGGGTGGCGGGGAGGGGGGGGGCGGCTGCGCGAGCGGGGCCGCGCGCGAGGTGAGTGGGGCCGGGGGGAGTGTGAGGGACCGGGGGTGTGAGGGGCCGGGGGTGTGAGGGGCCGGGGGTGTGAGGGACAGGGGTCGTGAGGGATAGGGGGTGTGAGGGACAGGGGGTCGTAAGGGACAGGGGGTGTGAGGGACCGGGGGTGTGAGGGACAGGGGGTCGTAAGGGACAGGGGGTGTGAGGGACCGGGGGTGTGAGGGACAGGGGTCGTGAGGGACCGGGAGTGTGAGGAACCGGGGGTGCGAGGGGCCGGGGGTGTGAGGGACCGGGGGTCGTAAGGGACAGGGGTGTGAGGGACAGGGGTGTGAGGGACAGGGGGTGTGAGGGACAGGGGTGTGAGGGACAGGGGGTCGTAAGGGACAGGGGGTGTGAGGGACAGGGGGTGTGAGGGACAGGGGGTCGTAAGGGACAGGGGGTGTGAGGGACAGGGGGTGTGAGGGCGGGGGTGTGAGGGACAGGGGTGTGAGGGACAGGGGGTGTAAGGGGCCGGGGGTGTGAGGGACAGGGGGTGTGAGGGACAGGGGGTGTGAGGAACAGGGGTCGTGAGGGATCGGGGTCGTGAGGGGCTGGGAGTGTGAAGGACCAGGGGTGTGAGGGGCTGGGGGTGTGAGAGACAGGGCTTGGTGCAAAGGGGACACGGGTGTGAAGAGCTGCGGCGTGAGTGGCATCAGTGACTTCAGGCTGTAGTTCTTGGGAAGTCAGGGGAGACTGAGGACGGTAGATGGCCCACACGGGAGGAGGCTTAGGGGGACGGTGTGCCTGTCTTCTGTGCCAGGCTGGGGTGGTGGAGGGTACCAGGCACTGCAGGAGTGTGTGGCTGGAAGGAGGAGAAGCAAGAAGGTCAGGATGGACCCTGAGCAGAGCATCTGGTGAGGGGCTGCTCCAGGAGGAAGGATCTGAGAGTCCTTTCTCATCCCTCATATCTGCCCATTCCACTCCCCCCTGCCCTGAGATCCCAGCTGAAGGACACGCATGTTGGAAGGAATCAGATGTGCTGTAGGGTCTGGATAATGCCCGTCATGGTGCTGCAGAGGGGTCTGAGCCGTGGCTGCCCCATGAATCAGAGTCCCAGGGCTGATTTCAGTGTTGGTCTCTAAAACAGCGACCTGTGGGCTGAGGCAGCCCATGTCCCGTTTCTTGTTTCTGCTCGACTCTCCTCTCCTCCTGCCCTCTCCATGCAAATCCCTCGTTGCCTTCAGCAGAGTATCCTCTGTACAAACATGCTCCAGGCTGAGGTGGGAGTTTTCCTGATGACTTGCCATGTGTCAGCCAGGGATGGCAGAGGAAGCATCCAGGTGGGATGTGCTTGCACGTTCCCTCCATGCCCTGCTGAGCTGGTGCAAGTGTTGCCTTGTGTGTGGTGTGATGGGCATGTCCTGGCATTTAGCTGTGAGTGGGACAAGGTGAGCTAGGCATTTAGTTTTAATTCTCAGATCTCTGGCAGCAGCAGAGCACTCTGGTCTGCAATGAGAGAGAGCTTAGGGTGTGATTTGTGCACTCCCTGCATGTGATTCAGCCCTCCTTGACAGTGTCAAGGCTAATGCTGTGTTACTGAATTGGGATGAGCTTTATTGCTCGTGGAGGTGGAGAAAGCCACCTCCTGATGTGCCAGTGGGGCTGGAATGACTTTAGTGTTGTTCTTTGTCAGGGAGATTAAAGAGAAACTTTGTCAGGATTGTTTAGAAAAACTGTCTTCCATATTGGGGGAGAAGGGATGAGAAACCCGCTCTGCTGTGAAAGTGAAGCTCCTGAGGGCAGTTCTGTGGCCCCAGTGAGGCAGAGGCTGGTGCTGGATCCACGCTTGGCAGAGCTCTGTGCTGTCCTCAGCCCCCACCTCTAAACAAGGGCAATCACTGCCTTCAGAGGATGTGGCTTTGACATCACTGATTGGGAAATCCTGATGTGATTGATGCTCCAGTGCAAGGGACTCAGGTTGTATTTTTGCATCTCACACTTGTGACCTCCTCTGGATGTACCTTGATCCTGTAGGGAACACCCTCCACACTCAGGCCACACTCAGCTTTGAGGCAGGGAGTTCATGTTCTTTTTTCATCTCTCCTGGGCAGCTGCAGCTGTCGTGTCAGACCTGGAAGGATGTGCTGCACTGGGGGTTCACTCTCAGCACAGCACTCACAGGTTACTGCCGAGCTGCCTGGCCTGGTGGGGGCTGGTGGTGCTGATTTGTTGCTGGTCCCCAGCTGCCTCACAAGTTGTCCCATGTCAAGGGCAGCAATACAGAACAGGGCTTTTCATTGGAGTGGGAGGAGCAGCTACGCCTGGGTAATGTCAACGAGGGTATGTGGGTGCAAATAGCATCATGTTCACAGCATCTTTGTTTAATGTTTTAGGCCAGTTAGTCTGCATAACTATCTAAAAATAGATATCCTCTAGTTCAAAGCCTCATAAGCCATTTTTTTCCAGCATTAGTCTCTTCCTTCTCTTTTGAGTCTGAAATTCATACAAGGCAAAGTTATCAGGAAAACCAAGAAGAGTGAATGAACTCTGTTGGATCCTTAAGTTTCAGCCACCCAAGAGGAAGTTCATTAAAGTTGCAGGAACTTTCTGGCAGCCTCTTGAAGGTGGATTAAGCAAGCTGAGTAAACAAGCAGCCTTGTGGCCACCATAGTCCTTTTTCTAGCATCAACTTTGTGCATTGTCATAAGAGCTCAGGGTCATCATCCTCTGGCTGCAGCTGGCTTAAAGCAAAGGTGACATCCACGGTGAGGGGATGGGGCTGTCTCTGCTGGGACACCCCAGGGTTTGCTCTACCTCCTGGTCCTGGGACAGATGCTGCCTGTGGCAGCAGCCCCCTGGAGTCACCCTGGCCCAGGGTTTCAGCGTGCAAAAGAGGGAGTGTGCGTTTAAATTTCAGAGCTGCTGCTGGACCCAGCCCAGTGCTCCCAGCGGCATAAATATCTGGCCTTCAGCACAGCCGTGGAAACTTGCTGTCTGTCCTCCTGCAGATTGCTCCAGGTCTTGGCTGTCCGTGCTGACATGGTGACCGAGCGGTGGCTTTCGGCGGCAGGCAGACAGGGACAGCTGCTCCGCAGAGGTAACCCTTCCCCTTCCTTTGCACGCGGGCCACCGACCCAGGCACTTAGCAGTGTTTCTAAAAACTTGGGGTAGGGAAGAGCAGTTTACTTCCAGCAAGTTTGCCTTTGTCCATGAGCTTAAACTTTCTTAAATTTAATTTTAAAGTTAAACTCCATGCCTTATTTCTGTTCGGTTTCTGAATGTGATCTTATGGATTACTTTAGGAATACACTGTGAAGACCATTGTCTAATCCTGTTCCCCTCAGCTGGCTCTTGCTGTCAAAGCTTTGTGACATAACGTTTCATTATTTCACTGATGTTTATGACTGAAATTGGCTCTTGTAGATGAGGGAGGGCACATGAGATCCGGGGCTGCACGTGGGTCACCAATCACCCAACAACCCCACACACGACCCGGCAGTGGTGCCGGTGCTGTGGGTGTCAGACAAAGCCGAGCAGGTCATGGCAGAGGCAGGACAGGGGTTTGGAGGAGGTGGTCAGCAGGGCCATGGGTGGGCACTGTCCTGCCTGCAGACCTCTGAAGTGATTCCTGGAATCAGCTGTCTGCATGTGGCTGTGGGTGTGTGTTTGCCTCAACACAGGTCTGAGGTGTTGAGCTGTCGTGGGTTCTGTGTCAGATTGGTGCAATGGTTACGCCATCTCTGTTCTGGTATTCAAGACACAGACTTCCAAGGATCTTCACAGCGTGTGGAGAGGATTTTATAATGAGCCCCGTGAGGCTTTGCTGATCAGAAGAGCATTGTTGTACAGAATTGTTTTCTGGTGTTGATGGGCTCTGTCTTTCTTGCGTGAAGCCTTTTGAAAAATATGTATTTTTGTACAGTACATCTTGTTGCCCTTTGGGACTATTTCGTCTGTGGTTATTGAATTATGGACTGGAAATCTGCAAATGTTCTTGGAGACTGAAGGATTGGCACAAGAAGAGACTTTTGGGCTCCTCTGAACAGCAGAACCTGACATACAAATGATGTTTTAATTGGGTGAGATGATGTTACAGTGTTTATGCCTGAAAGGTTATTTGCTGTCAGAGCCCAGCCTGGCTTGCCCTGACAATGACATTTTAGATGTCAGGGGTTTTGTGGTTTGTACTGACTCTTTTGCTTAGAGCAGGAACAATGTGATAACCACAGATTTGTCAGGCTGCGTTGCTGCTTCTCATCAGGTGCTGCAGAGTAATCTCTGCTTTTTCCAGAAGTCTCTCTGTTCAGAGATGCGCTGCTGCAGTCATTTTGGAGACTCTGGGAAAGTCTGGACAAGCAGAAGTGATTTCCGTAGTGAGGACAAGTAAGATTTTTCTGTAGAACTAGTTTTATTTTTTTGTTAATTACTCTGAAATGTGCTTGCCTTGGCAGAATGCCAGGGAAATTACCAAAGCAGGATTTAGAGTGGAACAATTGATGCCAGTATGAATCCTTTTGGCCAAGGAGATTGTGAAGTGCATCTTCCCCAAAATATACATTTTGAGATGACGTTCATGGGAGACCTGCTTGACTGCAGGAAGGGTTCAGAGCTGAACTGACTCAAGATGTATCTTAGTTTCATTATGACTTCTTGAAATGCTTTAATATTCACTGTTTCAGTCGTAGTGTCTGGAAAATGTGTTCTCCAAGGCTTAGCCAAGAGCTTGTGAACATCTGGGATCGTTTTGGTCAGGTCTATTTGGCTTTGCAAAGGGCTATGAAATGCATGTGTATGTTGGGGTGCTTTCCTAGGGACCTCACAGACAGGCTCTGCTCCAAGTTTTGAGTTTTGGGGAGTCTGTGGTTTGCAGGGGAATCCTGACCATGGAGGAGGAAGCGGCAGGATGAAAGCACAAGCCAGAAACACAAGTGTTCGTTCTGGTGCTGGGTCAAGCCAGAACCCACCTCTGGGATAGCCAGAGCCTGGTAACCCCCATGTTATCCAAAGCTGTTGCCATCAGGCTGCATTTCCTGATTTTCCCTGGTCTGGGAACTGGAACTTGAAATAGCAAAAACCAGAACATGCATGCTCAACCCTTAACAGATATGTGGGTTGGAGACAGGGAATGGTTTTGGTGATTTGAAAGGGCAGATGAGCTGATAGGGAAGCATTTCTTTGATGGGCTGTTAAGACAGACTTTACTGTGAAACACATGCCTATCTCATTAGGACAGGCTTTGTCAGGCCTTTTCTGGCAGAGGTTGTGTGAGATGGCTTCAAAATAAGCAATGCTTTGTGCAGTCATCTTGTTGACAGGAACCTAAGCTCAAATCCTTGTCCTGCCTGACTTGTTACAAGTGTTTTTCAGTGGAACTCTTGATTTCATCGTAATGCAATCTGGAATATTTCTGAAAATGTCCAAACCAGCTTTTCACCTTAAAGTTGTTTATATGGGTTCTGCTAGATATGTTGGCTCTTGAAAGCTGTTAACCCCATGAGGGCTGATGGTCAGAGACCCACATCTCTGAAAATATCTGTGGGTTGGTTCTCATGTCCATGGGGTAGAACTTGTGTTGTGAAACTTAGGGACACGGAGATCTCTAGAAAAGGGTTGTTGGTGAGCATGAACTTGAGGAGCCTGCTGAGTGCCAGCAGCTGGCTGTGTCAGGAAGCAGTAGCTGTTGGCTGGCTGTGAGCTCTGTGGCTCACCCTGTACCCCCAAGACGGTGCCAAAGGCACGAGGATGTTATGAAAGGTGCGAATGCTTTGCTCAAGCGTTTTGTTTTCTGGGGGCCGAGGCAGAAATCCAAATGGTCAGAGCACACTGTGAGTCTTGGCAGGGTCACACTGACATGGTGGCTGCTCCTTTCCCTGCTGAAAAGGCAGGGGAATCTCTGTTGTCCAGGCAGCTATTGCTATGTGAATGTGGCCAAAAATAGTAAGGAAACAGCATTCCCATCTAGTTCCTGAGAGGGTGTTGTACTAGTTTGTGTGGAAAAGCAATTCCAGTATTCTCTGGGGGTTTTCTTCTGGGGATGTGTGCAGTCAGACTGGGACCCTTCTGTTTTCCTGCTCCGTGGCTGAAGCGGAGCTGCAGCAGGCACAGCTCGATCTGTCTCGCTGCGCATGTCCTGGCCCTGCTGAATCATCAGAACTTGTGCCTGGGCACAATCGCTCTCTGTCAGCTGTGTCCTGGGATCAGAGCGGCGTGGCTGGTGCCCAGGATATTTTGCTAAAGTCTACAAAACCAAGTAGCACTTTTCTGGGAGTCCAAGTGAAAACACAACAAAACTTACAGGCTGATGGTTTTTTTTTTTTTGTTTTCCTGGTTAGTCCATGGGATCTAAAATCTGTTGCTGCAAAGAGGAGGAGGCTCGCTATTGGTTTTGTGGGCATTTTTCTGCATCTGGGAGCACTGGCAACGTAGCAATAAAACCTAGGGGCCTTCTGGATGTTTGGCTCCAGACAGAAGGCTGCATGCATGTGCGTGATCCTAAGGGACTCATCGGCCCACTGCTGCTTTTCTGCCCCCATTGCTTTTCTGAGGAGCTGAATGCACCTTCCAAAGCACGGGTGACACTTGCTGGTGTCCCAGTGACCCTGAGACTTTGGGGAAATCTAAGCTGGGTGCTGGTGTGTGCGGCACTGCCAAACTTGGCCTCACTGACCGCCAGCAGTGCTCCCGTTCACAGCCACAGCTTGTTCCACTCGCCACTTTCCTGGAGTTCCATTTCAGTGCTGCTCTGAGTCTCTGCCCACTGTTTGCCTTGGGAAGTGGTGTTGCTGTTTCTGTGAGTTCCTCCCTTACCAGCCCTGTTCTATAATTACTGATGTTCCTGAAACTAGATCCTTCCACGTGTCCTGCTCAGGTTCAGGAGGACAAGGGGTCCCTAAGCAAACTGACTGCCTTGGAGTACAGCCAAGAGGACTTCAGCAGTTTGGGAAAGCGTCATCTTACAGTGGTTCATTGAGTTCTAAGCCCCCCTTTAGCCTCCTCACCTTTGGGATGCTAAAGGAAAGGGGAATTATACCAGACAGCTTCTCTGGTGTGCAAGTGCCAGGTTTGCCGTGTGATCCCAAAGCATTGCCACAGTTTCACAGCCTCTGCAGTGCCTTGGGCTGTGGGGGGATGATATTCTCTCCTTGCCAGACTTAATGATCTTCTCAAATAGCAGCACTTCTGTGCCATTTCAAGCACTGAGAAGCCCCAATGGTGTCACCTTTCCAGTACCTGCTTGTTTCCTGGCTGCTGTCCTTGTTCCAATGGGTCAGACTGACGTGCCCTCCTGGCCATGGATACTTTGGGCTGTCCTGAGTTGACCGCTAAACACAAATACCAGTCAGCAGTTGGCAGAATGAGATGTGCCAGTTTACTTCCTGAAAGTCATCCTGGAAATGTCTTCCCATATCTGCCATCTCAAGATTTTGGAGCACATCTCGTGCATGCTTTCTGCTGGAGCCAGGGATGGATGCAACTCTTGGGGAAGAGCAGCCTGGCAGACCCTGCTTTGTGCATGGCTGAGAGTTCAGTGCCCAAAGTCTGCTGTTTCTCTTTGTCTGCAATACCTCTTACACTCTGAACAAAGCCAGCAGCAAGTTCCTTTTGGAGCAAAATGTCATGACCTGATTTTGGGGACAGCATCAATCATGGTACAAAAAGAGAAGAATCCAGCAAGTTTTCTAACCTTTTTAATGAGCTGGGTATTTTTTCCTTCCCTCAGTGCCCAGGAAGTGGGTGAGTTAAAACATGCAATAGATGTGTGATTCATTTTGGCAAGCCAGGCTGCTCAAGGCAGCTGAGGGAATCTCCTGCACCCTGTGTCACAAGTCCCACAGTAATTAGCAGCAGCTAATGGTCATGGCAGCTCTGGCAGCACCCCTCTGCTTAATGAGCCCAGCTCACTCTTGGGGAAGCACAAGTGGTGGTCCACACCGAACAACTTTGGAGAGAGAATCACAGGACTGGGCTCTGGGGCATGGTACAGCATCTAAACAGATGCTTCAAGGGGAAAAATCTGGCCCAGAACATCCACCCTGGTCAGTGCTGTGTGGGAGGGCTCTTCCTCACTAGCTGTAGTAGTTTATTTTTGTGTGTAGCCTGCCTTGAGGCCAAGACTTTGAGTAAGGAAGGAAACATTCAGCTATTAAGTGCTGCTGAGATCTCATTGGCTAATAGGGGAGTATGCTGATCTTCCAGGAGCAAACATAAACATGTTTTCAGTGTTTGTCTCCCCTGTTTTATACTCTCAGTTACCTTTCCTGTATTGCAGCATCTGCTTAGCTCTTATTTGGCTTTTATTAGTAGTAGCTGACGTGTAGGAGGAGGAACAGAAACTGGTACTTGATCAGCAGATCTTGGAAGCAGTGACACAACCTGAGGAAGTCTGCAAAAGGTGGTGAACCAGCAGCAGTCACATCTCCTTTATGGATTCAGGTCAGTTTTCAGCTGTGGATTCAAAATGTGCTGCACATCACAGTGCTGAGTTCTCATCTCACCCTTTCTGTTTCTTTTGGCTGTGAATTTGGTGAACTTTCTTGTCCAGAGGAATAAACACAAGTGAGGAGTGCTCCCATTATATATTTGTTTTCCTTTGTGACCTCTTTTATAGTACAGTTGTATTGAACAACTGCTTTGAGCAGATCAACTCTGTGACTTGACTCTTGGGAGGTTTGGACCTTTCTTTGGTGCTTTGCTTTGCCTGGAAACTCTGAGCTTGGCTCCAGGGTCTACGTGCTAATCAGCAGGATTGGCTGCCAGGGGAACTGCCAGACTAGAGGGACACAAGCTGTTGGTTGTGATGATCTGGAAGCTTGGATCTTGGTCAGCTCTGGAGAAGTACTACCTTCTTGCAGGGAATCCACACTGAAGATTTATCTCCTTTTAACTTTTATTCCTGTTTTTTTCCTCTCCTGGTTGTGCCACGTCTCTCTCCCTGTACCCACTCATGGTTTAGCTTGGCGTAGATGCCAGCTTCTAGGAAAGACAAACCTGTTGCCCAAGCTGTTTGCAGCCAGCAGGCATCAGCCCAAGCCCAGAGCCAGCAAACAAACCCTCCCTGCACCGGCTGCACAGGAAGCTGCTGGCTCAGCCAGGGTTACCAAAGCTCCTTGGAACAGGCATTGAGGCAAGGGCACAGCAAGTCATGAGATGCTTGTGCTCTTGCTCATTCCCATCCTGTGGGAAGAGGAAGGGAAACAGCTTTGCTAGATTCTCTGGATATGCTTAGGAAGAAATTCACAGTCTCCATCCTTGTTTCCATCACTGTCCTGTGAGAGATGCTGAATGGAAAAAGGGGTGGGTGTCTAGGGCAGGCAGGAATCTCTACCCATCTTCCTGCAGCTTGAAGCTTGTGTGCTGTGCTCTGGCACAGGACTCAGCCAAGAGGAGGAGACCAAGTTATCCCTTCTCCTGCTCTGGCAACTTGGCCACTGGATGTGGAGGCAGCAAATGGCTGGAGAGGTCCTGGGGTGGAGATGGGTCTTTTGGCTGTCCTTTGTCATCCCAGTGCTGTCCCACAAAGATTCTGGGCTGTGGTGCTGGCAGGGCAGTCCCTCCTTGTGCTCACAGAGAGAGAGTTTGGACAAACCTCTGGAGAGCTCGAGCTTCCCAGGCCCCCCTGTTCCCACTGAAGGGCTTGCAGGGGAACAGAGGGGAGCATGTGAATCCTTGGTGAATCTCCACAGTCTCTGCCTGCTGCCTCAGTGCTATACCTGGCATGGGGACAAGGCTGAGGTCCCTCTCCTGCCGGGGGCTCTGCTCCTCAAAGGGGTGCACAGGCCTGGTTGTGCCCAGCCCTTTACCCAGGGCTGCCTTGGCCTTTCATCTGCCACAGGCAGGGGCTGCAGCCTCCTGTGTCAGATCAATCGGTTTTTCCAGTCCTCTCCCTCTATCCCAGTTGTTTAGAAAATGGGAAGGGCTAAGGGAGAGGCAGGTGTGCAAAGAGCTCCCACAGCTCCCCTCTGCCCAGGCCCCTGAACTCTTGGCCTGCAAGGAGATGTACAAACAATACATTCAGAGCCTTTCTCAAATACATTCAAAGCTTTTCTCTCTCTGGCTCTCCAGCCACTCTCAAAGGGTGGGATTCACATCCATATCCTTTCTGTAACACCTTTCTGCACCTGAGGCCCATGGAGCTGTCTGTCTTTGTCTCATCCTCTGCTTTCCCCCTCCTCACACCCATCCAAGGCTGACTCCAAGCACAGTTTTGGAGTTGCTTTTTTGGGTTTTGAGGAGCAAACTGCATTCCAAAAACTCGCTGCTGCCCTGGGAGCACATGGCCCTGAGTAGAGCCAGCAGATGGAGGACAGCACGTCAGGGATGTGCCCACATTATTCCAACATGTCCCATGAGACATCTGGGGCAAAGCAGAGAGCTCTGTCTGCAGTGGGTTTAAAGCAAGGGGCTTGTGCTGGATGCCAGGGACAAGAGAATCTAACTAGCTGCTCATTAAGCTGCTGCAGGATGGATTTTCCACTGTAGACAAGCTTCTCCTGCCACAAGCTTCCCCCACTAAGTGCTCTCCCAGGCAAAAGTGTTTCCCTGATGTTTGTGTGATCATTTATATATAACCCTGAAAACAGTGAAGTTCATTACCCTCCATCTCCAATGAATAAGTTTTCCTGCCTGTCTGCCATGTCCCACCGCGTGGGATGTGTGAGCAGAGGCCAAGGATAACACAGCCCTTCAATGGTCCCTCAGTGCTCATGTGGAGGCACGGGAAGGGAGCACCCCCCTGCCTGCTCCTGCTGCCAAGGAGCACAGGGCAGTGAGCTGACTGTTGCCACTAATATACCTCACCTGGAAGCAAAGCCACCTGTCCTGCAGTCTGAATTCCCAGTGTGGAGGGGAAAAATAAAGCCCCCTCAGCCACAGGAGACCCAGGCTCTGGTACAGCACCAGGTCCAGGGGTGACTTGTGCCCTGGCTTTGTGACGTGTTTGTGTTCACCCTCCCACCTGCAGGTTTTGTTCTCTCTCTGAGCTGCTTCCTTGCTCTTTCAGGGAGCTCTGACCTTGATGTCTTTCCAGCAATCCAAGGAGCTGGCTGCAGCTCAAATCCAAAGTGCCAGGTGTGAGGGTCTGCTCTGGGAGGGCAAACAAATCCAGGGAGTCCTGGGTCACTGCTGCCCTCCCCCAGCAAGCCCTGAGTTGTGCTGTGGGCTTGGGCATGAGGCACAGACCATCCCAGAGCTTGGGGTTGCCCTTATACAAGGCCCCTGCAATATCCTGCATTAGTTTAATTTGGGTCTGTAAATTGAGGCTCTCTTGGTTGAACCTGGATTTCAGTGGCTTTCCTGATGGGTATTTCTCCACTTAAAAATAACTCTCTTAAGGAAGTGGATGGAACTTTACATAAGATGGGCTTGAGATATTAATTATTCAAGGAAGAGTCAGTTTAGGAATCAAGATCCAGCATGGCTGGGAGGGAGGTGGGATTGTGGGCTCTTTGGGATGGAGTAAGGCAAACAAGGAGCGGAAGTGTGTGGGGGAGGATGGGGCCGTTCCTCCCACAGGAAACCCGGGATTAAGACACTGGTTGGATTGTGTGGCTGTTGGGATTGCACTGCTGGACCCCGTGGCTGAGCACGGCCGGCAGCTGCGCACAGCAACAGCAACACGTTCAACCCTGCTCTTGGCAGAGGAGCCAAGTGAAAACAAACACAGAGGCTGTAACTGGCAGCACTCTGACGGGAAGGAGTGCGAGTGCAGGGCCGACAGGAAGCCATCAGTCTTGCAGATGGCTTGCACGGGCCAGGGGCTTTTAGCCACTGCCTGCTGCTGCACTGAGCCCTGCTCCCCCAGTATCTTCCACCCACAGGCACAGCATGCCCTGATCAGCTGCTGCTCCCAGTCCAGGCTCTGCCATGGCTGGGCAGGGACAGAGGGTGAAGCCAGCCCTACTTTGATCCTTCTGGAGGTGTTGCCTCTATCAGACCCTGGCCCTGGCTGCATCACATAGGTCACTGTCAGCTCTGGGGGACGTTATCTGGGGCACCATTTCTGCTATGGGACTTGTAAGCTAGGGACCCTGATCCCTGGGTGGCATCTGGGCTGATTTGTGATCTGCTAGGCTTTAAAAACAATTCTGTGAGCTTTTGCTTCCTTGAGTCCTACAGAATGTTTATTCCACAGTGCAAAGGGATCTTTAAATGGGCCCGGCTCTGCATGTCTCACTGGCCGAGGAGCAAGCACAGAGCAGGGCTGGTGTGGTTGGTGACACTGCCCTGCTGCTGAGCTGCTCCGTGCAGGCACTCAGTGGCCTCTCTCCATGTCCTGCAGGCTAGCAGGAACAGCCTGGTGGGGTCCATCTTGGATAGACGCGGATGATGCCAGAGCTATGACAGGGATTGCAGTCTTGGCACTGAGGGGTGATCAATTATGGAACAACTACAGGAGGAAGTACCTGAGGTCAAGGAAGAGGAAGAGGAAGAGGCAGTGATGGTGGCAAGTGGAGCCTCAGACCCAACTGGAGGACCAGACAGCTCGCTGCCTTCAAGCAGCTACACAGGTGAGTGGAGCCACAGGAGCTCATCCTGTGGAGCATCCAGGTGCCCACAGCCCCCAGGCAGCATGCTCAGCTGCAAGGGCAGAGAATCTGTCCCTGAATGGAGTTCAGCTGAACTGAACATTTCACATTTAATTGTGAAATAATGCTCCAAGTTATGGAGAGGCTTATTTCTTCCTCTGAGGTCACTGCACATCCATTGGCAGTGGGTTTTGGAGTGGAAATTAAAAGGACAGGCAGGAAACATTGTGCTTCAGAGCAAGGGGCCTCTCAGGTTGCTTGGGAGTGCTTCCTTGGACACTTCTTCAGGTCCTCAGGGCAAAGTAATTGTAGGAGGTGGGAGAGAAGGTTTGTGGATGCAGAAGAACCTCCTCCAGAGCCCTTGATGTTCCAGCTGGGATCTCCTGTGCCAGCAGCCAGCCAACAAGGGATTATAAAATCTGCTGGTTGGAGTTTCATTGCCAGGACATGAATGCCAGAGGGAAGAAAGGAGCATTGATGTGGAGTCTGATCTGCTGGGGCATTCTTGACTCTGTTCATGGCATTTGCCTGCAGCCAGTGCCAGATTCCAGATGTAATACCAGGGGCAGGCAGGACAGGGCTGGAAATCCCTCCTCAGCCCCACGGCTGGAGGAGCTGGGCCTGTGGCTGTGACATGGAAGGACGTGTCCCTGTGTGCGTTCGCAGACCTGTCACAGAGCTCCTCTCCCTCGCTGTCGGACCAGCTGCAGATGGGCTGCGAGGAGGCGGCGCTGGGAGCGCTGAACATGGAGTGCAGGGTCTGCGGAGACAAAGCCTCGGGCTTCCACTACGGCGTGCACGCCTGCGAGGGCTGCAAGGTGAGTCCCCGGGACAGCTGGGTTCTGCAGCACCAAGCAGGGCTTAGATCCCAGCGACTGGGATCACACAAGCCTCCTCACACAAGCAGATTTGCAGCAAAACAGGGATTTGGGTTTGATTGTAAAAAACACAACCTGTCTAGAATGGGACAAGCATAGGCAGGCAGCCTATGCCTTGCCTTGGGAAGGGGGCTGAGACCTGTATGGTCCAAACCTTGCATTGTTGTGCTTTGCTGTGTAAGGCAAATCCATCTGTCCCCACAGGGACCCTGAGTTTGCTTTTAAAAATAGTTTCTATGCTGCAGATAGCAGTGAGCTGTGTATTTATCTCCGTGGGATCACTGGCTGCAGCTTGGATGTTTCTCTGGAATTCTTTCCCCTGCAGCAGATCCAGCAGGGTTGCGTTAGCAGCACAGGTCCTGCCAGACATTCCTGCAGGCTGGGGTTGGCTCATGGCTTGTTCCTCCATCCCTCTCTGTGGGCTGCTGGCACAGTCACAGCACCAGGCATGGGGTGCCCCCACACCTCTTCCTCTGCAGCCCCTTTCTACCACCACATGAACTTCCCTTGGGATAGAGACTGCATCACAGAGACCCAGAGCTCCCCCTCCTGAACCTCCCTGAAGCCCCTGGGGATAACAAACCAGTCTGGTCCCAAACCATAGGCCCTGTTGCTCCATGTCCCCCTGTTCCCTGCCTGCAGGGTTTCTTCCGCCGGACGATCCGCATGAAGCTGGAGTATGAGAAGTGTGAGAGGAGCTGCAAGATTCAGAAGAAGAACAGAAACAAGTGCCAGTACTGCCGCTTCCAGAAATGCCTCTCGCTGGGCATGTCACACAATGGTGAGTGTCACTGCTGCCCACAGGCCTGGCCAGCTAGGTGACACAGGGCCAGCTGCCCTCCTGTGAAGGGTGCTTTAGCCCATGGCTCTTCTTGCTAGGGGATCATTCAAATCCAGTGCTTCAAGCATTTGACTCCTCTTCCCCTTTTTCTGAGAAGGGGCTGTTCATTCCCACCATGCAGTGCAGCTGCTGGCATGTGGTTGTCCCTTATGGACTGGCCCCGAGGGAACTGGACACACAAATTGTTCTTCTGTGCTGGGACTTTTAGACTTCAGGTGTAAGAATCTCAGACCCAGACAAGCAAAGGTGTTTATGTGGGAAGCAGAGTTTGAGCAAGAGCCCAGAGGAATGGGATGGGAGTCTGGTGTGAGGAAGCAGCAGTGGCTGTTTCATGAAGGTGTTAGTGCTGGAGGAACTGCAGCCTGGAGAAGCATTATGTTGTGTAGCTGCAGGTGTTCAGCAGGCCTGTCTGTCTGCAGTGGCAGAACAAACTGCTGCCTCTCTGGATGCATCTCCTGGGGTTCCCCTGCTCTTCTGACCCCCAGTTTTGCCCCCCAGCAATCCGCTTTGGGCGCATGCCAGAGGCAGAGAAGAGGAAGCTGGTGGCAGGGCTGACAGCGAGCGAGATCAGCTGCCAGAACCCACAGGTGGCTGACCTGAAAGCTTTCTCCAAGCACATCTACAACGCCTACCTGAAGAATTTCAACATGACCAAAAAGAAGGCAAGAGGTATCCTGACCGGCAAAGCCAGCAGCACCCCAGTAAGTTCCCTCCCAGGACAGGTGGGGTTGGCCATGGCCAGCATGGGGGACTGTTCTCTGGGAGATGCTGCACATCTCCCTGCTGCACAGGCACCATTCTCACCTGCAGCCAGGTGGGCTCTGCATGTCCTTCCCCTTGCTGGGAAAAATCCCATTGCTCTGCACACTTGTGCTGTGGTGGGTGGGTGCAGATTAGCTGGGCACTGTCAGCCCCAGAGGCAGGGCACAGCACAGGCACAGGCAGACAAACATGACTGTCCTGAGCAGAGCTGGCACCTCGAGTCCCCGCAGCAGACTCCTAACTTGCTTCTTGTTCAAGCAGCCTTTTGTGATCCATGACATGGACACCTTGTGGCAGGCAGAGAAGGGGCTGGTGTGGAAGCAGCTGGTGAACGGCATCCCCCCCTACAAGGAGATCGGGGTGCACGTCTTCTACCGCTGCCAGTGCACCACGGTGGAGACCGTGCGGGAGCTCACCGAGTTCGCCAAGAGCATCCCCAGCTTCATAGGCCTCTACCTGAACGACCAAGTGACTCTGCTCAAGTACGGGGTGCACGAGGCCATCTTCGCCATGCTGGCCTCCATCATGAACAAGGATGGGCTGCTGGTGGCCAACGGGAACGGCTTTGTGACCCGCGAGTTCCTGCGCAGCCTGCGCAAGCCCTTCAATGAGATCATGGAGCCCAAATTTGAGTTCGCTGTGAAGTTCAACGCGCTGGAGCTGGATGACAGTGACCTGTCCCTGTTTGTGGCTGCCATCATCCTGTGTGGAGGTGAGCGGGTGCCCTCGGCCGTGCCAGGGTCAGGAAGAGTCCTCCTTACATAGAGGTGGTTCAGAGGGGGCTAGGGGAGCTGAGCTGCAGCTGGGCTTGAGGTCAGCCAGGGATGTCTCAGGGGCATGAGAGAAGAACTGAACACTTCCAAACCCAAGCTTCTCTGGGGCAGTGCTGCCTGGCAAGCAACAGCAAGGAATGTAGAAGTGGCATCTCCTTTCTCATGTGCTGCTGTGGGATACGTTATCCAAGGTCACACTTCTCCCCTTTCTAGCTGATGAGGTTGAAGTCACAGTGGGTGGGTTACAGTCCCCGGCTCCCTTTCCCCAGGAGCAGCGTGTACTTTGGAGGGCTGCACCATGACCCTGCAGCTACCATGCTTCCTCTCCACAGACCGCCCTGGCCTGATGAACGTGAAGCAGGTGGAGGAGATCCAAGACAACATCCTGCGAGCGCTGGAGTTCCACCTGCAGTCCAACCACCCGGATGCCCAGTACCTCTTCCCCAAGCTGCTGCAGAAGATGGCTGACCTGCGACAGCTGGTGACAGAGCACGCCCAGCTGGTGCAGAAGATCAAGAAGACAGAGACCGAGACATCTCTGCACCCACTTCTACAGGAGATATACAAGGACATGTACTAAGGACCTGTTATTTATGAGAATGAAGCCATGGATTCCCATCAAGACTCTTTGTACAGAAACAAAGAAAACCCTTCCCAGTGTCTTCCATTTCTCCTACTGGAAACTCTTTTCTATGTGACCCTGACATACGGTACGTAGGGCAAGATGCCGTCAGGATTTGCAGGTGCCTCCTGCTCAGCCAGGGCTTCCGTTAACACACACTAACAAATCTGCAAAGCTGCTGTTCCCGTTCCTGTGGCCCAGCTCCAGCTGCTCCCGGAGTGGAGCGGCCACCCAGTTTACATGGCTCAGGCAGCGAGGTCACTGTGGCACCTTGGGTCCCCAGGGTGGGGAGCCCTGGTCCTTAGGAGGGCCAAGGGGGTGCAGGGGCCAGCAGGGCTGACAGCAGCACTTAGAGGTGTCTGTATTCTTTTGTTCATTTGCACTCCAAGGAGGTGGTCCTGAGCCATGAAGCCTGGGACAGTGTGATGAAAGGATGTTTCTCTCTTTCCCAAAGAAAAGCTCTGGAGTATTTGAACATGGATAGGGCTGTCCCAGGGGAGACCCTCAGCTGCAGCCCCCACCGTGCTCTGCAGAGTGTTCCTGTCTCCCAGTGGAACTGTGTGAACTCTGCCTTCCTGGGTGCTGTGTGGGAGCCTTTGCTCCTGGCACCCTCCTTCCATAGGGAGCATGTCCCTTGGCACCTCAGTAGGAAAGAGGCTGGGATGGGGAAGTGGGAGTGAAAGGATTTGACTCCTTAAAATTCACCTTCACCCTCTGCCAGAGCAGAGGCACGGAATCCGTGGCTTCCACAGGCTGCTCTGCACAGACATGAGTTACAAAAAGGTGTGTGGAGGGTCAGAGGCCTTGAGCTGGTCAGGGTTTGGTGTCCTGCCTCAGTTTCCCCTCTGTGAAAGGGACCTGGATTGTCACATGCTGTCTGCTCGGAGCAGGAGCACGAGGATCTGTTAGTGCATTGGTTGCAGAGAGCTTTGCAGCTATAAATGCCAAGGATTTATAAACAGGGAGGGGGGTGGTTGGGATGCTCACAATGAGCAGGAGCTTCCCAGTGAGCGTGGCTGTGTCAGGGAAGCTGCCAGTCCACCTCTGCCACTGTTCCCAAGAGTGGGAACAGCTCCAGGCTTAGAGGTCTGCCTGATCCCAGCACCATTCTGGGACTTTACCTCACAACTTCTCACAGCTGTAGTGAAACACCACGGTGCTGCCTGGGCCAGGCCAGGCCCCTGGTGTGGGGGCTGTGTCCCTCGGGCTTTGGGCAGGGGGAGGATGGACCTGGGAAGGGCTCAGTTTCCCTTTCTGGGTAATGGTGTCTCACCTAAGAACAACACTTCCCTGTCTGCAGCTCCTAGTCCCCTGTGTCCTGAGCAGCCTTATTAAAATACTGATATATTCCCGAGGAGGGGTTGTGGGAGCAAATTATTTGGTTTTACTTTACTTTCCTCTTCTTCAGGGTAGCAGATTTCCCTGGTGCAATAATTCCTTTAAAACCCAAAGGGGAAGAGCACTGGGCTTTCCCTCCCCATCACAGGGCTGGTCGGTCCCAAAACTCCCCCTGCTGCCACACTCCTCAGTTTGCCGTGCCTCAGTTTCCCTGCCCAGCCCTCCCCTCCCTACCTCGCAGGGGTGTTGGGAATTACCGTTTCTGAAGCACTTTGAAGCCCTCTGGGGGAAGGCACTGGAGACATGCATGTGCTGGTCGGAGCCCAGGGATTTGTCCTTCCCAAAATCCCGGTGGTGTCCCCACCTCGGTCGCAATGCAGGACTCGTGCCCATCACCTGGGAAACTTTTTGCTCTTCCTTCCTCGACAGTATAACAACCCTCAAACTGAAATGTATATTTTTGCTAGAAGTACAAACCTCCAAGTGTTTTTAATAATATAAATAGTGTCCACAAACTGACTTGACTTTAAATAAATCTGAACTAAATATTTAAGAACCTTTTAGGGTCCAGCCTGTCTTTGTGGGCTTTCTCTCAGCACCTGGGGGCAGCTGTCCATGGGAGGATTTCCAGCAGAGGCGATGGGATTTGCTGTGATTTCCAGGGAGTTGCCATGATTCCCGGGTTTCTGTAATTCCCAGATCTCGTACCTGCTGTGGTTTTCTTGCCTGCAAACCTAAAGCAGCCGAAAGAGCCAGCCAGGAGCACGATCCCAGCCTCAGCCGGATGTTTCCTGCCCCAAATGCTGCGGGTGGAGCTGGAAATGAGCTGAAAACACCGCGAGAAGGGGAACAATGAGGGCAGTCATGTGCTGGCACCTGGGCTGTCCTTGGCTGTGGTGAAACACCTGAGAATTTGCAAGGAGGAGCTGAAGATCACCCAGGCTCCCCTGTGCCCGGCTTGAGTGCTCTGGGGGAAGCTGTTCCACGGCTCCCTGCCTCTCCCATGCTTCTGGGGCACGTGGAGCCGCGCTGCTGCTGGGCAGGGGTCCCGGGGGACCTGGCTGGGGACCCAGTGTGGTTACAACAGGCAGCATTACATTATCCAGCCGTTCCCAGTGTGATGGGGGAGAGAGCTGAGAGAGAAGTGAAATCCACAGGCTGAGTTAAAGACAGTTTTAGTAGGACTGAGAAGGAAGGGGAAATAGTAATGGTAAAAGAATTAGAATATACAGAATTTAGCGATGCACGCTGGAGGGGTGCCCCCGGGCAGGCTCCTCCTGCAAAGTCCTTGACTCAGTGTAAACAGCGCTCAGCAGCCGGCTGCTATCAGCCAGCCCGGGCTTGTCCTCCGCCCCAAACACGTGCCCCCGGCTACTAGGGGAGAATTATCCCAGCCAGACCTGGGACTCACTGAGGCCATAAATAGCCCTGGGAGGTGGCCCAGCCCTCTTCGCTGCTGGGGAAGAGATGGAGGTAGGCTCGATGATGGCATCTGGGCCGTTAAGGGCCGAGGCAAGCTCTCTGAGACCGCCGTGCAGGTAAAGGCTCGAGGATGGGGTGGCTGGGAGCAGCTTTTGCGGGAGATAGGCTGGAGATGGGGCCCCTCGCTGTGGGGGTGGGGAGCGGTTCGGGATGGCCTTGATCCACCCTCCCCATTTCCCCATCCCCCCTCCGGAGCTGGGGGTCGGCGGCAGCACTCCCCCCCTTCCTGCCAGCCCCAAGCCAAGGCTCCTGCCTCCTCCCTGCCCCAGCCCTCGGTACCGCTGCTCCCCCAGGCCCCAGGAGAGCCCCCAGACAATCCCTGTCCTGGGATTTGCTTGGCAATTAGCAGGAGGTTAGGCTGGATGGGGCTGGGAGGACCCTGGATCCCCCTGGCTCTGCCCTTGCCAAGGGCACCCGAGCCCAGACACTAGCCGGGGGGGCTTCCAAAATACATCCCCATCCAAACAAAGCTGGTACCGGGGGGACACTAGGGCAGGGCTGGAGCAGGGTCTGACCCCATCCACATGGCTCCCCTGGCTAACAGGAATTTTGCCCGTGGATCCTGTCGGTGGGGCCAGAGCTGCCGCTTCTCACATGACAGGGAATCAGCCCGGGTCTGCAGGTACTTCCAGCGTGGGTTTTGCCGTTATGGAGAGCAGTGCAGGTAAGGAAGGGCTGTGATGCCGTGAGGATGGGCTGGCAGCCCAGAGGAGTCATGCTGAACTGATGGGATCCCTCTGTCTCTCCCTGGGCTCCTCCAGCTACCAGCACATCCAGGAGGAGCCAGCACCAGTAGGGACCCAATATGGTCTGATGCCTCGCTGCCACTGGGACCAGGAACCTGGCACTGAGCCCACAGCCATGGACCGGGACCAGGGGGGAGCCCAGTGCACCACGGCCCGCAGCATGACGTGTGCGGCCTTCAAGTTCCCCAAAGTGGAGGTAGAAGTGGAAGAGAAAGACAAGAAGAACATCCCAGCACTTGGTAACGTCCCCCGTGAGGCCATCAGTGGAGAGTTTGTCCCCACAAAAGCTCGGAGTGCCTCAGGTAGGTGCCCAGGGGACCAGTGGGGTGACACTGGGGTGGTTATGGTGAAGTTGCCTGTGCACGTTTCTGCCTATGACCAAGCCTGGGCCAAGCTGGGCTGTGGAGAGCTCTCCAGTGTGGGGACTGTCACTGAATGCAGCTGAAGCTGCATGCTCTGAGCAGCCCACCCAGCTCACTGAGCTTTTCCCCTCTAAGAACTCTCCTCCTGCAGGCTTCCAGCCACAAGGGCCAGCACTGGATCCAGACTCCTCTGACCCCAAAGAGGCAGTTTTGGAGACGGCAACATGGACTGACCCTGCAAAGGTGGGTTTGAGGTCTCCTGTGGCCGGGTATTCCCTGTCACCCTGTGGTGTTCCCCGAGGCCAGGGCAGTGACAGAACCAGGGGGTTGCCATGCTGTGCTGCTCTGCTTGCAGGTCCCTGCAGAGCCAGGTGCTGTGGCAGCCCTGGTCACCACCGCAGCGCTGAGAGCCCAGAGTGAGGCTGTAGTGTGTGGCATCTGCATGGACAGGGTGTATGAGAAGCCACTGCCAGAGGAGCGGCTCTTCGGGATCCTCCCGAACTGCAGCCACGCGTACTGCGTGGGGTGCATCCGCAAGTGGCGGCGCAGCCGGAACTTCCAGAGCACCGTCATAAAGTGAGTGGGATGGGGACGTGGCAGGGTGGTCACCGTTCCCCTTTCTGTGCCCTGAAATTCTTCCTTTGGTACGCTGATGTGGCTTTGGGTTTGGTGTGACCTTCCTTTGGGAACAGGCGGTTCGGAGCGGTGCTGGGTATGGGGGTGCTGGGTGAGGCCAGGGCAGCAGAACCACCCGGTGTGGGTGCTGAGCCCATGCTCCCTGCTCCCTTCTTGGGACACCCAACTGCACCCGTCACCCTCATCCCAGGGCCTGCCCAGAGTGCCGGATCACCTCCAATTACTACATCCCCCACAAATACTGGATCTCAGATGTGGGTGAGAAGGAGAAGCTCATCAGAGCCTTCAAGGCACGGACAGGGTGAGTGCGTGGCACTGCTGCAGGTGGCAGGGCTGTGGGCTCTGTGCTGCTTTGGGAGCTACACTCACAACTATGCTTGGAATCCCACAGGAAAATCAGGTGCAAATTCTTCCTCCGTGGCCACTGCCCTTTCAGATCAGAGTGCATCTACCTGCATGAGCTGCCTGCCAACTGGCTGCGGCGGCACAGGCAGCGGCAGCTGAGGATGCCCGCTGTAAGTGGGGTGGCACATCCCGGGGCTGGGCTGGGCACCGGGAGTTGTGGCTCATCCTCCCTCCTCTGCTGCAGGTGTTCATCCCTTCTTCCTCGGAGAGCTCTGACGAGGAGGATGAGGAGCTCTGCACGCTCGAGTGGGCTCTTACCCTGGCCATGCTGGAGACAGAATTTCCCCACTCAAGTTATGGCCGTGAGATGCTTCTCATTGACTTCAGCGATTCCGACTGAGCCGTGGGGGCCACGCTGGGCCTGGGTGCTGGTGGTGGCCTGGACACCTCCCTGGGAGGCAGAAGCGTCTGCTTAGACGCCTGCCGTTGTTTTGGGATGGCTCCTGCCGTGGAGGTGTTGCAGGGATGGGGTGGGATGGGGAAGCAGTCTGTCTGGCATTTATGGGTGCACCGGGGGAGACTCAGGGCACAGCCCCACTGCTCTTGCCGTGGTGCCCACTCTGCACCCGTGGGAGACCCACGGGTGGGGTGGGCTGGGTGCTGGGAGCCAGCGGGGGGGGGGGGGGGGGGGGGGTCTGACATCCACGGGCCGGGCCGGGCAGCAGGGGGGCACTGTTTTAAACTCTTTTTAGCCAAATCCGGGAATAACGAAATAAAACGGGTTGTGTAACGCTACGCTTCCGGGTGCCTATGATCTGTGCGCTGGGGAAAGGGGGGGGCTGGCGGTGTTTGGGTTGGAATTTAAGGGATATTTGCATAATGAGCTCGTTTGCCGCGCGGTCGATTTGCGTTTCCCGGGGGTGGGGCCGGAAGCGGAGCCTTGGGGCAGCGGGCGGGGACGCGGTGACAGCCGGTGACAGCCGTGAGTGTGCCCCGGCGGCGGCACTGCACGGAACTGACCGGGGCAGTGCTTGGGGGGCCCCAGCGGGGCGGGGGGAGCCCCAGCAGCAGCGCCCCCCGGGAGAACAGCGGCGCTGAGCTGGGGATGCGGGCGCTGCCGGCGAAGGGGTGTTGGAAGGCACGGAGGGACTCCCGGTGCTCCCGCCCGGCTGCGGCCGCGGTGATGCTCCCGCATCCTCGGGTGGGGAGGGCGGGTAAAGGCAGGCGCCCAGCTTGATGCCGGGGTCGGCGCGGAGCACGGCCAGGCAGGTCGTGATCGTCCCGTGCCTCCCGAGTGGGACCCGTGTCCGGTTCTCGCCGGTGTGACCGCGTCCGGATGTGACCCGTGTGCGGCTCTTCCCTTTGTGTGTCATCCGTGTCCAGCTGTCCCCCGTGTGTGTGACCGTGTCCAGCTGTCCCCCGTGTGTGTGACCGTGTCCAGCTGTCCCCTGTGTGTGTGACCGTATCTGGCTGTCCCCTGTGTCCAGCTGTCCCCTGTGTCCGACTGTCCCCCGTGTGTGTGACCGTGTCCAGCTGTCCCCTGTGTCCGGCTGTCCCCCATGTGTGTGACCGTGTCCGGCTGTCCCCTGTGTCCGGCTGTCCCCCGTGTGTGTGACTGTGTCCATCTGTTCCCTGTGTCCAGCTGTCCCCTGTGTGTGTGACCATGTCCATCTGTCCCCTGTGTCCGGCTGTCCCGTGTGTGTGACCATGTCCGGTGTCCCCCGTGTGTGTGACCGTGTCCGGTGTCCCCCGTGTGTGTGACCGTGTCCGGTGTCCCCCGTGTGTGTGACCATGTCCAGCTGTCCCCTGTGTCCGGTGTCCCCGTGTGTGTGACCGTGTCCAGCTGTCCCCTGTGTCCGGTGTCCCCCGTGTGTGTGACCGTGTCCGGTGTCCCCGTGTCTCGCAGGCGGCTGTGCAGCCCCCGCCGCAGCGATGGAGCCCCGGTGCCTGTCCTGGCTGCAGCTCTGCCCCCGGCCGTGCCGCCTCCTGCTGCACGCTCTGTCCTCCGGCCCCGCCGGGGCGATGGCCGCGCTGCGGGTGCTGCAGCGGGGCCAGCCCCACGAGGGGCCGGGGCAGGCGTTCCCCTGGCAGGCTCTCACCGCAGCCCTGTGCGCCGAGGAGCCCTGGCTGGAGGGGCCAAAGGACAGCCTGGCTGTGTGAGTTGGATAAGTTTCTAAAACTGGGTGTTTTGTGGGAGTTTTGGGTGTCAGGCACACAATTTGGGAGAGCACTTCCCCTGGTGCACTGGCCCATACATGAAGCTGAGATCATAGCAGTGACCCACTGGTGTCCCAGCTTGTGTCTGCTGTGGGACTCTTCTCCACGGGACAGATTGGGTTCAGGACAGAGGAATTTGCTCTGACCAGTCACCTCTCCTTTTCCAGCAAGCCACGGCTGCTGCTGCTGCCCGTTTTGTGCCAGAGAAACCTCTTCTCCCTGCTCCTCGTGGTGCAGGATGCAGTGCCACGGGACTGCCTTGACCGGCTGCTCCAGGCCTTGGAGCAAGATTCCCATGTGGATCCCTGGGTGCAGACACTGGGGGATCTGCTCCGGCGGGGACTGAGGGCAGAGGAGGGCTCCTCCCCATGTCCCACTGCCCTGTCTTCTGCGTGCCAGCAGCAGCTTAGGGGCCTGTGCCAGAAAATTGCCCAGAAGAAACCAGAGGGGCAAAGAAAACTGAACTGGTGCTTCAGCAAGCAGCCTGGTGCCCCTGACTCTGTGCCTCAAGGTGGGAAGCGTAAGAAAGTGCCGGAGGAGAGCCTGGAGTTGGACAATGAGAGAGAGGGGAAGAGGTTGTTGCTGGAGGAGGTGGCATTTGAGCCCCTGGGGCCCCAGGAATGTGGAGATGTGGCAGGGGTGGAAGAGGAGGTGCCTGAGGAGCCTTCAGAGGACACATCTGCTCAGAGCACAGAGAAAGCTGCTCAGGACAGCTCCCAGCAGGATGCAGCTGGGGAGCTCAGGAAGATTTCCCAGACAGAGCTGGCAGCAGAGGTCCAATCCTTTGTCCAGGTACTGTGTAGGATTTGCTGTCCCCTTCCAGCCAGTGAGCCTTTACAGCCTGATTCCCATTCCTTCATCTCATTTCCCTCAGATGCACGGACAGGGGCTGAAAATGCTGCTGCTGCAGGAGTCCAGTGTAAGTGGTTGCTTCTGTCTCAGTCCTGGAGCTGATGCTCTAAACAGGCTCGTGCCAGGGCCTCGGGAGGGGTGGAAAAGGAGGTGGATTTGACAGAGACAGCTGGATGGGGATAAAAAGCCCTGTTGGTACCTCCTCTGGGCTTGGGATACTGACACCTGCCTGCACCTTGCAGGTGTGAGGGGCTGCCTGTGGGCTCGGTGCTGACAGACATGGGGGAAGGGAGAAGCCCTGGAGCTGCTCTTTGTGGGTTGGTTTATTTGGTGCTGCACTTTGTGGGTTGGTTTATTTGGTGCTTTACTCAGGACAGTGTTTCTCTCCAGCACTCCGAGCTGCGCACCCCCCCCAAGCTGAGCATCCTGAACAACTGCTCCCCCAGCCAGGTGAGCCCCAGCATCCCTGCTGCAGCTGCTGCAGGGGGCCTGCTGCTGTCCCTAATGTCCCATCCCCTCTGCCACCCCCAGCTCGAGGGGCTGTGCTCCTTCCTCCAGCTCTCCACGTGCCCGGAGCCCTTCCTGGTGCGTTTCTGCAGCTGGCTGCTGGCTCTGAGCCCTGACCTCAGCTACACCAGCGCAGCCATCCTGGCAGAGCAGCTCTTCCTCAGGCGAGTACGTGCCAGGGCAGCGGAGCTTTCCTGCTCCCCGTTCCCCTCTCCACTGTCCCCACCTCCTGCCTTTTCTGTCCCCAGGTCCTGTCCCTCACCCAGCCGCCTTCCCGACACCTCATGGCTGCCCTGACTTCGTTTTGCTCCAAGTATTCCCATCCCTTCTGCCGTGTGCTGGTGGCTGCGGTGCTGCAGGGGCCGGGGGAAGGTGTGCTGGGCTGGTGGGAGCTGTGGCTGCTTCTGGGAGCTGGAGAGGGGCCCCAGCTGCAGAGTGCTGTTCCCTGGGTGGCATTTGTCATGTGTTAGGAACCATGGAGGCCTGGGGCTGGTTTTTTTCAGGGCAGGTGAACACCTGGGGGTTGGGATGGGACATGGGTTTACAGATGCCCGAGATGGAGTGGGAGGGCTGGCTAGGCTGGCTTCTGGCTTACTTTTTCCCAAAGGACAGTTCCCATACCTCCACGATTGGGGAGCTCCTGGCAGCTCCTAATGCTGAGGCCAGTGCTGCTGTGAGGAGAGGGTGAACCCCTGCCACAGTGGCATCCCCTTTCCCCAGAGACTGCTGCTGTTTAAACCTTTGCTGCAGCTGGGCAAAGGAAGCAGAATTTTCCTGAGCAATAGAAGGGGGCACTCCATAGTTTCTGCCTGTCCTGACTAGGACATACTCCTGTGAAGAGGTGCCAGGGGGAGCCAGGCACATCCCCATGGATTTGGCAGCCTCTGCAGGCTCTCTCCTGCTGTTTTGCCCTTGCAGGTGCTGAGCAGACCAAGCTGATGTGTGAGCTGGTGGAGGAGTGCCTGGAGCCACACTCTGTGCAGCTGGTGCTGAGGTGAGGGCTTACAGGGCCGACAGCTCTGCTTTGGCCTCACGCCTACCTGGATGGGTCCAGCTGGCTCCAGCCATCTGGGAGCACCAGCAAGGCCACAGAGCAGCACCTTTCCTCTTCACTGTCCTTCCAGCCAAGTCCTGGAGGTGCCTTTGTCAGAGAAGCTCCTGCCAGTACTGCAGGCTGTGCTGGGGCGGCAGGTGAGGGGCCCACCTTGTCCCACGGGTTTCCTTGACGACCCCAGCAGTGCTGGAGCAAGGACCCACTCTCCTGCCTGCTCCTGGGTCTTTTCCAGGAGGTGCTGCCCCCTGAGCTCTTGGATCTCCTGGTCCTGACCCTGTGCCAGCAGGCCCCAGCCTTCTCCACGTCGCTCGACTTCGCCAAGCTGGTGACGGCTGTGCTCACGGTGTATCAGAGCCAGGTGAGCCCGGCCAGCCTCGGGTCCTGCAGCTCCTGGGGCCCGGCCCAGAGGTCCCAGGTGGGCTCCTGGCAGGGCAGGGCCCTGAGCTGGTGCTGCCTCCACCCCAGGTGAGCCCAGCTCAGCGGAGCAGCCTGGCTGCTGTCCTGGAGCGGAGCACTGCAGCGCTGAAGAAATCGCTGCAGGCTGTGCTGGAAGGGGCCAGGTGAGGTGGGGACAGGGGTCCCTGCTTGGGGGATGGCAGGTTCTGCACCCTGGGCTGCCCCAGGGTGGGGAACCAGAAGGTGCCACGCCTGCTGTGCCAGAGCTGTGCAGTGGTGGGTATGGCAGTTGCTTTCCTCTTCTTGATTTTTGTCTTTCCTCAGGTGAGCGCCAACAGGAATCGTGAGGGGGCAGCTCCCCTGCGTGGAGGACACTCATTGCACAGCAGCAGCCACGGCCACCCCTCACTGGGTTCTCCCTGGTCAGGTGGGACCCTGTGAGGGGGGTCTGTTCCCCACAGAGTGCCCAGGGCCTCCTGGCTGCACCTGGTCTGAGCGGGCTCTTGCTGGGCAGTGCCATCCCAGCAAGATGGGATGAATTGTTCAACCAGCCCCCCAACACTCCCTGGGGCTCGGAGGGGTCTTGGTTGAACAATTCATGTGTTTCCAGGTGTTTCTCTGTGTGTTCTCCCTCACACTCTACAAGGTGACCTGGCCCTCCTGTGCTGGGGGCAGGGCTGTGGGGGCCAGGCAGGACACAGCCCATGGAGAACTTCCAGGCCCTGAGTTCTTACTGCCCAAAACCCATCACTGGAGCAGGACAGACATTGATTTGAGGCTGCATGAAGTTGATAATTCTGGATTTAGTTCACTATCTTGATTTTACCTCAGCTCACTCCAAGGCACGAGTTCTGTGCACGTCCACATTCCTCCTCAACAGCCAAGCCTGTTTCAGAGTGGTGCAGGCTGGGCTGCTGTTTGTGTATCTGATCTGCTGGGATTTACAGATCTCTGGGTGCAGGAGAGTGGGATTTAACTGAATTCCAGCTGAATTTAGCTGGGAAATTTGAGTGTTCTGCTTTAAATCCACCTTTCTTTCCTGTTTGCCTGGCCCGTGAGGGGCCCTGCTGTGTGTGACACATTTCTGGTGATGATGACCCTACTCATTGCCCTAATGGAAAGTACTTGTGTGGCATGACTCTGCTCAAAGTTCTATCCTGTATTCTTGAAAGTACCCATCCTGGAAACCTCATCTAGGCACCTCCTGGTCTGAGAACTGGGAAGAAAAGTTTGGGACAGAATGGAGACTCAGGCAGGTACAGCTAGGGTTTCAGTGGAGGTTTTGAAGCATTGCACTCTTCAGGAGCTATTTAAAAATCCATAAACATCTACAAAGGGAGAAGGAGAATTATAACATGCAGGTGTGACGTCTGACTGCTCCAGGTTTGCTCAATAATGTTTAGATCCCAGCCACAGGAAGGAAACTCTGAAGCATTAGGTGACACTCTTAAGGCTGAGAGCCAGATTTCTTTATATAAGAATCCCTTAAGCTATTTTAGGTGACAGTGGACTGATGAGGCTTCAAAGTCCGCATTAGCTGGAGGATAGAAACCTCCAGGGAGCCAGATTGTTGATGTGTTTGCATTCCACTGAGTTAGTGGCTGAGTAAAGTGAAGCTATTGTAGAGCTGCCCAAAATACGACATAAATAGAAATTGTGCCATGATCATCAAGGTCTAAGCCTGCTCTTCTGGCTTTATTAGGTAGCAGGCTCTGATCTTTGCAGTTCCCCTGCAGAGCTTCTACCAAGTGACCTCGGTGTCATTGTCCCCAGTGCTCTGTCTGGCTGTGGCTGTTGGTCACATGGAGATGACCACTGGCTTGTGGCAAGAGCCTTCTTGGCCCTGGTTTTGCTCTTGGCTGCAGCTCACGGTGTGCTGTGGGTTCCTCTGAGGTGTGCATGCAGATAACAATCCTGTAAGGAGAGCTGGGAGCACACCCTGGGGACGCTGCACATGCTGGTGGAACACTGCTTGTTTACATGGAGGTTGGCAGCACTGAAAACTTCACTTTTGACTCCTCTTGACCCTTTCAAGAGCTTAAAAATCCAACCTGAAGAGCGCAGAGAGGTGGATGCAGCATAAGACATCAGTCACATTTTATAGTTCTGCAGAACCTTGGCCAAGGGTGGCGGGAGTGCTGGGACTGGCCCTGTCCTTGTCCTGATTTAAGAGCAGTGATGGTGAAGGGAATGGTCTGAAGCTTTCTCTGAGACCTTTCCTAGGCTGGAGGTAGCAGGCAGGGTGTGATTTTCATCCAGTTTACTTGTGATAATTGGCAGTGGTTCCTTACCTGCTTCCTCTTCTGTTTGTAAAGTTTTACTTCACATTACAGAGGGGAATTCCCTTTTTGGCCTAGTAGTTCTTGGTTTTTTTTTGGAGGAAATTCATCACATGCAGTTGTATGGGTTGTCTGTCCACTCTGCTGCCTCCACACCCTCCTCAGGGATTTTTGAACCAGTTTAATGACAAGATGATTCCTCCACTGCCCAGGTGCCTTTGTGGGGCTGTGGTCAGGCAGCAGTGAACCTCTTTGGGGTGAGCAGGTTTGTGGGGTCCGTGGATGTTAAACACCAGAAAGGGCTGAAGCTCAGTGGCTTTCCTGAAAATGGCCTGTATCCATCCCCCAAGGGGCTGCCCTTCTCCAAACAGGAGCTCCAGGTTGTTGCTGTTTCCCCTCCTGCAGCAGTGCCAGGGGTCACCCCACTTCTCCCTGGAGGTAACTGCGTGGCCAGTGACAGCCTGCTAATCTCATGTGTAATCCCCAACATGCTGATGCAATTCTACCTGGAAACCTGGGGGCTGTGACACCCAATTGTGAGGCTGAACTGCTCTGGGGGAGGCTCAGCAATATTTATTTTTTTCACTTGGGATTTAAAACTGAATAAAAAGGAAGAGCAATTTTCCTTCTTTTCTGTTTGGTGCTTTTTGGGTTTTTTTTTGCCAACAACATTTTAATCATAAGACAAGAATTGTGTTCTCTCTTGGGTAGCCTGGTGACTGCCAGGTTCCTGTTAGCTAGGGAAGCCAGGGCCACAGAAAGGTGAATTTGAGGGAGGGCTGGGGTGCTGCTTTGTGGTTGGGCCCCTGCACAGACCTGTAAATCACGCTTGCTGCATCAGTGGCAGCAGTCAGTGTCAGTCTGAGCAGCTTTCTTCCAAGAAGTGAATAATCCAGATGACCACATTCTGTGATCTGAGCTGCGAGTTTAGCTCAGCTTCAGGCGCCCTGGGAGGTGCTGCTGCTGTGAGGGACCTCGCTGGAAGGAGGACAGGGGACAAAGGCAGAGCCCACGGCCACATGCTGCCACCCGCCCCCCTGGGCTGGAGATCTCCCAGCAGGGTCTCCTTCCTCCCCGCTGAACAGGTCTGTGTGAGGGGAACCGGGCTGCTTTTACCTAGATTGCAGTCACGATTTAGCTGCTCCCAGCTTCAAAATAAGAATGCCTAAAAATCCCTGCTTGCTTTTAGTAGATGCTTTTAGAGGCTCTTTGAACGGGACGCTTTGTGAACAGGGGCATTGCCTCTTGTGAGCCCTCCCCTGAGCGAGGGAGGGAACAGGGACACCAGTGTCAGGTATCCTGGGGTCTGTGTGCCCCACGGGGCAGCCCAGGGCCTGCCAGGACACCGGAGCCTGATGTGCTGCCTGGTGCCAGCTGCTGCTCCTCTCTGCAAGGGTGTCCCACCTCCACTCCCCCTGCTTTGTAACACCTGGGGCTGCATTCTGGGCTCTCACTCTGGCAGGTGGGTCAGAGCCTGGGCAAAGCCTGCCCGGGGCACTGGGAGATGCTGTTTGCCCTCTCAGGGCTGGAGAGGTCTGCAGACCCCAAGGGGTCCCTGGGCATGGGGGGGCAACAGCAGCTGCCTCCAGGTAGTGCTGGAGGTGGAGCCCGACTCGCTGTAAGCTCCTTAGGGGAAGAAAGCGGCTTTAGAGGATGTGATGGATTTGAGCAAAGGGGTTGGGCCGGGGATGGGGCAGTGGGGGGATGGCCAGGGGGGGAAGGTGGGGCTGCTGAGAGGGGCAGGAGGGATGGGGGTCCTGGGCAGAGTGGCTTCCCTGCATCACCGAACAAGATGCTACAGGGGCTCCTCATCAGCCACTCCGCTTTAGCCTGGTGCGGGGCCCCCCATGAAAGCACGGGGGGTCCCCCGTCTCGTCCTGAGCCTCCTGCCAGGGAGATGCTGAGGCTCAGCTCCGCTCTGCTCCGCAGACACCGGGCACGGAGGGAGCAGTCCTGGTCTGTCCCGGCTCCGTCACCTCCCCAGAGCGGGTGCAGGACCTGGCCCCGCACCAAAAGCAGAGGTTTCCTGGCCACCTGCAGACCACTCTGCCCGCCCTGGCCGGCGCGGGGAGCTCCCAGCCGCTCTCATGCATCTCCTTTAAAGGCCTTCTCTCCTCGGGCTCGGCCCCGGCAGCTCCGTCTGCCGCAGATGCGGTTGCTCTGCCCCTCGGGGAGGCTCCGCCAGCAGCCCCGAGCCGCGGACTGCCGGCCACGCCGTGTCCCCCGAGCCCCCTCCCGGGCTGATGGGGGCCCAACAGAGCTGAGTGCCCGGTCCGAGCTGGGTGGCCCCAGCATCTGCCTTCGGCTGCTTGAGAGGAGTTCAGGCAGGTAATGATGTCCCGGGGAGCGTTTGGTCGTCGCCGAGTTGAGGGAAAGCCCGGTCTGGCATCTCAGGGGGTTCCTTATGCTAAACCAGCTGCGTGTCTCGTATCTTTTCCATCTGTAACACAAAGATAAGGAGCGAGTGTCTGCGAGGCTGTCAGAGCTGCGGGAAAGCAGCAGCCGGCGGGGTCTGCCGCAGCTGTGATGGATTGAGCACTTTGCAGCCGGGAGCAGCCCTCCAGAGCGCTCTGATGCTCGCTGGTGGGATGAGTTTGGCTGATCCCTGCTGGCTGGAGGCGCCTGAGCCCCAGGGTGGAGGTGTCAGCGACAATTCCACTGTATAGGTGTGAAATGGGCTGGCTTTGGCAGGTGCCAAGTGCTGCTTTTTACACCTTCACCCAGAGCCGAGCAGGCGCTGGGAGCTGGGTGATGGCCCTGCTTGGAGCTAGGCTGAGCTCAAGGCTTTGCACAGGCACGTGGGGCTTCAAGCAGTCCCTGCTCTCTGTCCCCCTAGATCTCTCCTGCATTTCCTGTCCTGGACAAAAAAATTCTCCTTCCGTCCTAAATCTGCATGTCCATGGGCACAGCCTGAGGGGAGTCACTGTGGGACAGTCCCTTGTGCACAGCGACTTCACCCTGGGCTGGGAGAGGGACTTTGTGGGCTTCCTGCATCCTTCTCTGATTCTTTAAACGTTGTAAAACAGCTTAAATGGGTTGTCCAAGCTCCCTTATATTTGGAAATGTTTTCTATTTGTCTCTCTGGGAGCTCAGGGACTGTCACGTCTGCAGCCTGGAGAGCAGGGGCTGCTCTCACTCAGCACTTGGTGGCTGCAAATCTACCTCCCCCCATGAAGCTGACCCACATCACAAGCCCAAAACGAGGATTGCCCTGGGGGAAGGAAATGGGGGTGGCAAGCAGGAAAGTCCACCCTCTCGCATTGAATTTCTCATTTGCCTCGCTCCATGCCCGCCCAAATCCCACCAGATTCCTCCTGAATCACAGCGGGCCTCCCCACCTCTTTTCCCACAGATGCCTCCACGCTAAGCAGAGGAGCTCGAAGCTCCTGCTGGGTGAGAAAACACTTTAAAAATATAACATTTAGAGGCGTTCTCCATCTGCGCGCAGCTAATGTGGGTCTCTCCCTATAGGTGTGCTGGTCCTGGAGCCTCTGCACTTCCCAAATGAAGCCACTCGAAGGGACCTCGCTGGGACAGGGGGAGGAGGAGGCGCAGGGACCGGCCCAGGGGCGCCGGCGGCGGCAGCGGCAGAGGACGAGCTGCCGACCCACCCCCTCACCTCGGAGGTATGTGCACAAAAAGCTCCCCCTGCGGCTCTTGGGGTGCTAGCAAGGATGGGACAGTGATGGCAGTGCCAGGCAAGGGGCACTGAGCATCGTTCTGGCATGTTGGCCCCTTCTCCTGCAGCCGCCGCTCTCAGGCTCGCCAGGAGGAGAGGGAAAAGCTCTGCTGCAGCCCTTTCCAGAGCCAGGGGGAAAAGTTTGGGGGTTCAAACCCTCTCCCAGTTGGATGCTGGGCTCCAGCGTGGGGCTGCAGAGGGCTCTTTGCACAGCAGCCCCTGTGTCTCCACGCACTGGTGAGCTGCCATCCCTGGTGGCCTCCAGCATCAGTGAGCAGGGATGCTACAGAGCTGCCAGACCTGCTGGCACCCAGGACAGGGTTTTGGGATGATAAACCTGTCCCAGTGCACTTTTAGGGGCACCTGCCATCCCCATGGGCTGCTGTGAGATGGTGCCTGCCTGGGCTCTGGGTGTGTTGTGGTGCTGGAAGAGGCCGGCTCGCAGCGAGGTCCGCTTGGCAGCCGGAGCAAAATTAAAAAAAAAAAAAAAAAAAAAAGAGCAGGCTGAGGCGAAGTACGGCAGTGGCTGGTGACTCATTGCTGGCTGGAAACGGCTTTGGCGGGTCCTCTGTGGGGCTCTGCGGCGGCGGCAGGAGCGGAGGGGGCGGCTCGCAGAGCGGGACGGGGACGGAGCAGGCTGTGGAGGATGCTCGGGAAGGACCCAGGTCCGGAGCAGCCCCATCGAGGGAGCTGGGGGAGCCTGAGGGGTGGGATGCTGCCGGTGCTTCCTGAGTTTCTTTAGGGTTTACCCGGGATTCCCTCCACAGGGAGCAGCAGGCAGAGCTGTCCAGGCTCACCACATCTCTGGATGAAGGTAAGGGCAGCCCAGGTGGGGATGGGGTCACAAGGGTGGGTTTTTCCACCTTCCCTCCCTGAGCAGCAGGAGGGTTTCCCCCGGCCTGGCAGCACCTGCCTGCAACCCCTGGGATCCCAGCCCCATCCCCTGGATTTGCCTCACCAGCTGTAGCCCACCCTCTGCACTGGATCCATTGCCCTCCTCCCCCTGAGCTGGCCCAGTTTAGCTCCAGCTCCCTCAATCCCATAGGGATATTCTGGGGGGTACCTGCCAGCTGATGTCCCTTGGGAGCCTGCAGGCTGCAGAAGTGCCAGTGGCAGTTTTGGGGGTCTCTCCTGAAGTGGTGTCAGGCTGGGGAGGGGTCCCTGCTGCCCAGCTCCCAGCACCCTTTCTGTCCCCAGGCAGGATGAGCAGTCCCCAGGGACACCCAGGCGGGGCTTTGGCCAGCAGCGAGGAGAGCGTGGAGCAAGTCAGCGAGGTGAGAGGGAGGGGAGGGTGAGGGGGGCCTTCCCTGCCTGGTTCCTTGGGCTCAGCCAGGCCCCCAGCCCCTCTGTGCTGGTCTTGTCGGGGTGCTGTGCAGCACCAGGGAGAGCTTTGCCCCAGCTGCACCTTTGTGCCTCTCAGGAGCCAGGCAGGGCCGTGCAGGAGCAGGCTGTGCACCCTGGGGACAGTGACAGGACTAAAGAAGGTGGGTGAGCCCCCACCCCACAGCCCAGCTGGGTCCCTTTAGGGGAAGGTTTGAAGTATCTGGGGATATGAGCATGGGAACATGTTCTGGTGAGGGTTGTCTCCCCTGGTGGGGACATGGGGAAGGGGAGACTGGCCTGGGAGGAGTTAAAGCCCCCTGATGCTGGGGGAAGGATTGGGATGGTTCCAAAACATGGGCACCTACTCCCTGCTAAGACAGAAGAGCAGAGGGAGGAGGGAAGGCCAAGGGAAAGGCCTCACATGTGGTCTCTTGTGGCCCCACTGCCTTCCTGCAGATGCAGAAACCCTGGAGGAGCCGCTGCTGAGTCTCCCCAGTGAGCTCTCAGTGCTGGACAGACTTGGCTTGCACAGGTAAGACCAGTGAGCACCTGCATCCCTCTGGGGGCTACAGGACAGGGGGCTTCCAGGGCACAGCAGGGCTCAGAGATTGGACTTTCCTCCTTTTCCATTGCACAAGTTTTGCTGTCCACACAATGGGCACTTGGCTTCCCACTTCTCGTGGTGGCTGGCACCCCTGGGAGCAGAACAAGGGCATTTTCAGCATGCAGCCCCCATGATGCCTCCATCCCTGACAGCACTTCTTTTTCTGCAGGGTGGCTTTGACCGAGCAGGATCTGGAGGTGAGGGCTGCTGGGGGCCGTGGGTGGGCTGGGGAAAGGGGGCACAAGGACAGACACTGCTGGCTCACAGTCCCATGGCTGTGCCCTGCTCCTTCAGGCACTGCAGGCCCCTGGCAGCCACCTTATAAACCCTTTCCCAGAGATGCTTTTGGCATTTGGAGGCAGCTGCATTTCCACGAGCCTGTCCTCTGCGTGCCCGGCAATCCCACAAAGTGCTCTGCAGCTGCTGAAGAGCGCCCTTAGCCGGGGAGGCGGCGGGAGCCACGCTAATAAAAAGAATTTCCCTGCGAGTGCCAGGGCTGAGTCAGGCTCAGCCGTCAGCCGGGACCCGCAGCGAGGGCTGGCGTCTGCCCGGCGTGTGCTTTTGCCAGGAGGGCTCAAGATTTCCATGCGTTATCGGCTGCCTGGGGGCCGTGTCTCCCTGGGCTGGCGTCGCAGGGGACTGTCCCCAGCATGCAGCAGCCTAACGGGTGCTGGGGCAAGGCAAGTGCTAATTATCTTTAGCACTGCCCTGTTTGGTGGCACGCTGGGAGGTCTGTCTGTGCCCTGGGGACAGCAGCACATGGCCCTGGTGGCTTCCCTTCTGCCCCCGTGTCCCACCTCTCACCTCCCCACCCTGCAGGCAGCCTTTGCCCACCTCGCCCTGGCTTTTCGCTGCGACGTGTTCACCCTGCAGCAACGGGTGCAGGTGGAGAAACGGGCACGGGATGCAGCAGAGGAAAACATCCAGGAGGAGCTGGGGCAGTGCCGGGCTGCCCTGGAGGTAGGTGGGTGCAAGGGCAGGGGGCTGGCACGTGCTGGGGTCATCCAGCCCCAGAGGGGTTTGGACAACTCAAAGTGCCAGCTCCAGCAGCTCCATCCTTCCCCCCAACAGAGGCTGGGCCGATCCTGTGCCAATGCAGGCTGCAAGGAGACGCTGGAGCAGCTGCAGCACAGCCTGGCCGTGCTGTCAGCGGCCGTTGAGTGGGCAACCAGTGCTGCAGAGAAGCTGGGGGCTGTACACCAGGTGTGTACACAGCCCAGGGCTGGGAGTGATGGAGGTGCTACAGACGGGCTTGGGGACTCATCCCTGGGTTTGCTGGGGTTCATCCCTCCTCCTCACGGTGCTGGCCTTGACCTCATGTTGGTGCTTACCAGGGTGCAAGGGATCCGTCCGCCTGCCCCTGGGAGCAGGGAGGGGATGCACCTGCACTGCCTGGGTGGAGGCACCACGGGAGGCACAGGGAGGGGCTGGCAGAGAGCTGGCTCCTGAGGAGACAGGGGCCCTGACCCCCCCATCCCGCCTGGCTGCAGGAGGCCCGGATGAGCCGGGCAGCAGAGGTGATGGTCCAGCACGTGGAGAACCTGAAGCGGCACCACATGCGGGAGCACGCGGAGCTGGAGGAGATGAAGCGCCTGATCCAGCAGAACTCCCGCAACCGGCAGCTGGCGGAGACCCAGGGTGAGGTGGGCTCTGCCACCAGGGCCTGGGCAGGGATTGCACGGAGCAGCCCTGCAGGATTTGGTCCCGAGCCCCTCTGGGGGGTCAGTGTGACCCTGCACCACAGAGCCAGTGGGTGGTGTGAGTTGAGGACTGGTAGTGGGGAACAGCTGATGGCGTGGGGAAGGGAACAGCTGATGACAGTTGTGAGGGGACAGTGGAACAGAAGATCAGTGTGGGAGCAGGTGCTGGTGGCCAGAGAGCCACAACCCAGCTGGGAATGCAGGGCAGGGGGGCCCCATGCACAAAAAGGACTCTGTTCCTGAACACCAAGCCCCACATGTGCCACTGTGTGCACGGGACCAGGTCCCCCTGCCTGGGGCACCCCCTGTGCCAAGCACGGAGCACATGGCCAGGACAGCTTTCAGGAGCTTTGTCTGTGCATCAGCCCCATCTTAGTGATGGGGGATGATGTAAGGCAGCCTCTCTTTGCTCCCAGATGATGTGGAGCCACGGCTGAGACCTCACCCCCTGAAGAGAACTTTCCAGCAGGTAACTGGTCCCAGTTCAGGAGTCTTGGAGCCACTGCATCCCCATGGCCTGCCACCCTCCCTCAACTGGCTGTCCCCACACACCCACTTGTCCCCAAAAAATGTCACTGCAGCCAGCTGCTTGCTGCAGGGAAGATCTGCTGGAAATGCCGGGGATGAGGCAAAATGTAGGGGCAGCCTCGGAGGGCTGTTGGTAGAAGGACAGGATGCCCAGCAAGCTGAGGGCTGCCTGTGCAAGAGATCTTAGGCAGATCCTTCTTCCATTGCAGGGTCACAGTGCAAGAGCCACAGGCTTGGCTGCTCTTTAGCACCAGCTTGAATCTGATCCCCCTATAGCTCCAGAGGCAGGGGAGGGGGTCAGGCAGCCCCACCAGGACAGCTTGCAGCAGTAATGGCAGGCACAAACCTCTTGGCTTTGACCTTCCCTGACTTTCTGGGTTCCCCTCTTAGCTCCAGTGGGAGCTGGCAGTGTCCCGTGGTGTCCCTTGCCCGTGCTGGGGGGGTGATGGGGAAGGAGGAGGTGAGAAGCAGCTGCACAGTGCTCACCCCCAGCCCCTCTGTTGCAGGGGTCTGCCCGCCGCAGAGTCAGCATCGCCGTCATCCCCAAGCAGCTCTTGGTAAGGACGTGTTTGCTGGGGACAGCCAGGAGCTGTGTCCCCAGCCTCGGTGCCACTGGGGCGCCGCGTCCCCACTGATGCTCCCACCTTCGGTGCCCAGCCAGGTGCCAGCCCTGAGAGCCGAGCAGCCCCAGCAGGTGGCCTGGAGCCAGAGGGGGCCCAGCGCTGGCCCAGCATCCAGAGGTAACTGCGCTGGGTGGCCGGGCAGCCGTGGCACCAGCTGCCACTGGCCCACATGGGACAGCACCGACCCCATCCTCTCCCTCCCCAGGAGTGAACTGGAGCCGCAGGGCCAGGACAGCGCCGTGACCGGGAAGCTGGTGGCAGAGGCAGATGGCAGAGGCTCAAGCACAGGCAACGAAGAGCCAGAGCAGCTTGGGCTGACGTGAGCAGCACCCCGCGTGTGCCCAGCATCCCTCCATGGCTGCTGGCCTCTCTGTGGTCCCCAGGTGGCCAGCACTTGGGCCAGGGGCTGGGGGATGTAGTGGTGGAAGGCTGGGATGTTGTTTGGCTGCCTCAGCTCGACCCCGCTGGGTCTCAGTTTTGCCCACGCATTGTGGGTTGCCCGTGCCCTCCTCAGGCTTGCTCACTTGGGTTTGTAAAAGGGCCAGTGAGGTTTGGGGCTGAGTTAAACACCCTCCTTGTCCCCAGGGGGGTGGAGGTGGGATTTGCTCTCCCCCACAGATGACAAGTGTCCCTGGTCACCTTCTCCCCAGGTCCAAGGGGTCTGCAGCGGAGCTGTGGCGTCCATGGCTCTTCTTCCCACAGCACTACTGGGTTTTCTTCTGGCTGCTTCTCCTGAGCATCGCCTTCCTCCTCCTCGTCCGTGTCCTGGAGCTGCAGCGGCTGCAGTCTGCAGCATCATCCAAGGCCTAGCTGGACCAGGGAGGGGGAGCTGAGAGGCATCTCTGCTCCTTCCCCACGTCCTAAAACACCAAAACACTAGAATAATAAAATGGGTGGAAAAATGGGGGAATTGTAATGATGGAGCAGGGGCTAGGATCTCAGGTAGCATCTGTGGTAGGATTCAGGGTACGGTTGGCACCTGCACATAACCATGAAGGGTTCAGGGAGCTGCAGCAGCTCTCACAGATGCTGTGAGTTGCCTGTTCTCAGCACATCAAGGGGTGCAGGTGTGCTCCCACACATCCCCTGCGCTGGGGACAGCTCAGGCTGCCCACGGCCGTGGGTTTGCTTTAGAGCCGCGTCCCTCAGTGCCACCACGTGCCCTCAGTCCCTGCTGTAATTCACATCTAATGCTCCTTTGCTGCTGCCCGGGGGACAGTGCTGGGGCTGGAAGGCGCAGGTCGGTGATCAGCCTTTCCCACGGCACCACGAAGGGCTCACAAACAGAGGGAGCTGTTTCCGACCGCCTGGGAAAAGCGCTTGGTTTGACACAGACGCCTCGTTTCCGTGTCCGCCCCAACCTCCCGCGGCCCCGAAACACGGGTGGGTTCCACTGCACCCGGACCCAGCAGCTTTGCAGGGACCAGCACAGCCCGGCCGAGCTGCCATGGTGGGGGTTCTGCACCAGGATCCCCAGGAAGGGGCTGGAGGGGCTGCGGAGGGGAGGGATGGAGGTGTGGGGCTGGTCACCCTGCTGGCTATAGCCGCCGGCAGTGCCACGGGTGACTCAGGGTGACCGAAGTAACCAACGCCCGTTTGCCAGCTCGCCCCGTGTCCCTGAGTCACCGTCCACAGTCTCGTGGCGAGTTGTCCCCGTGCGTCACAGCCCCCTTGCCGTGACACCCGTCCCGGCACACCGCAAATGTCCAGCAGCACGCCGAGGACACCGCCACCAGAAACCCCAAAAAAGCACCCGGCCAGCAGCGATCTTCCGTGACCCCGGGGGCTCCCCGGCCCGCCCCAAGGTACCTTCACCCCACTGGGACCATCCCCACACGGGCGAAATGGAAACATAATGCCAGAGGTTTCCACGCGAGCTGTGGTGGTCGGGGTCCGGAGCTGGCACTGGGTGGGTCCCCCCCGCCCCGGATCCTCCGGTGTCCCCAGCACCCTCCTGGCCGGTTTCTGGCTGCGGGGGGAGCAGCACAGCGGCACAGTGGGAAGGGGGTGAAGCGCTTTGGCTTCATCACCCGATTCTTTTTGCTTGCTTGGCGAAAAGTCTGGTTTCTCACCCTAAAACACAGAAAGCCCAGCTGGGGTTGCGCTGTGCCGCTCGTCCTGCTGTTCCAAACCTCGCGGCGCAACATCTGCCGCGGCACAAAGAGGGGTGGCCCCGGGGCCGCCCCTCTCCCGGCTCCGCCCGGCCTGGGTCCCCCCGGCCGCGGGGGAGGGTCGGGCAGGCGAGGGGAGGGGAAGGCCGAAGAGGGGAGGGCAAAGGAGAGGAGGGCCGGGCCGGCCGGCAGCTGCTGCTTGCAGAGCCGGAGCTCGTTTCCTGCTTGCTATCTCTCCCGGCTGCGCCCAGCTCCGGTCCCTCCCCACGCCCCGGCCCGTGCCTCAGTTTCCCCCTCCGAGGGGCTGTGGAGGTGAGTGGAGGGTGAGGATGGGCAGAGCATCCCTGGGCGTGGGGAGGTCAGGGCTCTGCCCCGTGTCCCCCCAGCTCGGTGCCAGCATCCCGAGCGCCGGTCCCCTCCGCCCGCCCCGCCGCGAGCATCGCTGCGCAGGGTGGGGACGGGGGGTGGCAAAACCGAGCGGTGATTCTGCGCTGCTGGGGAGGGCTCAGCCCCCCGAACCCGTGTCCTGCTTGTCCCTGGGACGCTCCGTGGCAGGGTAGCGCTTTTTCTCCGGCTGACCCCTCCCCACAGCCTCTCCCCTGCTCCATCCCCGCTGCTTTTCCCCTCCAGCCGCTGGCCTCTGCTGCCCTCGGGACGAAGGGGAAAGAGAGCAGTCCCTGCTCCTCCTCCTCCTCCAGTGCTCCCAGTGATGAGTAGGATGGGGAAGAGCTTTGCTAAGATCCATGAGGGATGCTCTGTGCATCATCACGGTGATGTCTTTGCCGCAGATGTGCTTTGGGGTAAAGGAGAAGTAGGAAGAGGAAAATGATGTGGGGTGTGAAACCTGGCCGTGACCAGACTTCCTCTTTTTACCAAAATTCAGCTGCAAGAGGCAGGTCCTTCTGTAGGCTGGTGTTGGGCAGGGGTACAGGCTGAGCAGCAAAAATAGGGGGGCACGTTTGATCCTCCCCAAGCGTTGTCTGTGCCCAGGGCAGCCCGGGATGTGGCCAGGCTGTGGTGTGTGGATCCCCAGCAAAGCGTGACGCAGGTTTGTCCCCTCTCCCCAGCCCTTCCCCCCACAGCTCCATGCTGGGGCCCTGCAAAGCTGGGGTGGGCTCATGCACCCACATCCCTGCCTCAGACCAGAGGAGCTGACAGGGATTTTTCCCTCCCTCCAAGGATTCAAACCCACCCAAATCAAGGCAAGTTTCCATGGCTTTGGTTAGGGTGGTCTCCCTGCCTAGTCCCATACCTGGGATGTTTCTCCTGGGCACAATAACGTTTGCAAGAGCTTCCAGTGCCTTCACCCCTTCCTGACACCCTCACAGCTCAGCTGTGGTTGAAAGCAAGGGCTTTGGCCAAGCTGTTGGGTGGTCACAGGAAACCCTCCATCCTGCCTTTCACTGTGGGGGCTCTCCTGGGGTCCAGCCCAGCTCAGTAGCCTGGCCTGTGGTGTCCAGGCTGGATCCCAAACCCGGGATAGCCTGTCCATGCTGGGAGCCTGGATCCCAAACCCAGGACAGCCTGTCCATGCTGGGAGCCTGGATCCCAAACCCAGGACAGCCTGTCCATGCTGGGAGCCTGGATCCCAAACCCAGGACAGCCCCATCCATGCTGGGAGCCTGGATCCCAAACCCAGGACAGCCCCATCCATGCTGGGAGCCTGGATCCCAAACCCAGGACAGCCCCATCCATGCTGGGAGCCAGCGCAGCAGCAGCGAGGCGATCTGCTGAAAATCCTCCCAGCTTTCATCAGCTCTGGAGCCGTGTCCTTTCCCACCCCATTTCCATGTGCCTGGGAGCCACGTGAGCTCCCAAGCAGCTTCCCCCACCTTCTCCCAAGAGGCTGCTTGTCCTGCAAGGGCAAGAGGGAGACCCTGACCTGCACCCCCGGGGTGTCCCTGCTCCAGGGGTGCTCCCCATGTCTCAGACCCGGGTGATGTCCCCATAGACATTTCTGCAGCCAACCAAAGCTGACATGAGATGAGTCAGGGCTGGCTGCACCCCCCCTCCTCCTCCCTGCTTGCAGGAACAGCGTTAAGGGAAGAAATGCAAAAGGCTTTGATGGAAGGAGCAAAGCCAGAGTATGCCTGGCACAGGCTGTGCCACTGCTGCTGGCCTTTGTGGGCTGAAAGTTGGGGTTTTGTATCAAGCCTGCAGGAACTGAGACTTCCTAGGAGTTTCTGACCTTGCTTGCTGTTGTCAAGGGGGTTTGAGCGCTGGCAGGATAATCCTTTCTGCAGGAAACTGTGTAACACAAGGCTTGTTGTTCTGCCTCCTCTGAGCTTCCCTGCCAAAGTGTAGGGGCTGGAAAGCTTTCCCAGGCAGCACGCTGCCCCTGGCAGCATGTCCAGTGGGAATCAAGGCCGAGAGATGGGCTTTTTTCAGAGCCAGGGGCTGCTGAGGCTGGAGTAGATGCTCCCAGCCTGAGCAGCTGCCTTTGCCCCATCTGTGTGGTGACCTTGGCAGGCAGCAGTGCAGTGAGTTGAGCTCCTGGAGGACAACCCGTCTGCACGGGGCACTGGTGCCTGGCAGCCAGCGCTGCCTGGGCAGCCTCTGTGGTACAAGGACGGGTGGGAGCGCTGCAAACTCTCTGGGGAGGTTCTCAGGGCTGCCTCAGTTTTCCCAGGCTCATCCTGTCTCACTGGCAGCGCTCAGGGGAAGAGCAGGAATCTGTCCTCAGGCCTGTCATGAATGCATAGGACATGTCCTCTGTCCCCACGCTGCCACTCTGGTGTGTGCCAGCCCCTGCTGTGCCCCACTGGGTGGCTTATCCTATGTCTGCCCAGGAAGGAAGGGGTTAAAATGGCCGGATTTCCTGAGTGTGATGCTGGAAGGGAAGGTGACCTGCAGAAGTGATTGGAGGGAAGGTGACCGGGCAGAACTGCTTTGCAACGCACGTTCTGGTGTCGGGAAAGTCCTGAGTGAGACCGAACTAGAAACCCAGCTAGAATTCGGTCTTTCCAGGCAAAATTTAAGCGCTTAAGTAACTCCTTTCTCCGCACACCCCCAGCGCCCTCCTCCTCGGGGCTGCCTAATTTATTCATGGCATCCTTGTCCCACTGCAGGGGTGGCCGCCACCCTCCGGGTGCTGCCACGTGCCCACGATAACACCCAGGGGCAAGAGGGCAAAGAGCGGCGGCTCAAAGGTGGAAGCTCTTCCCGAGCTTTCCCAGCGGTTCCTCCTCGGCAGCACCGTGTCCCTGCCGTGCCTCTGCTGGGCTGGGGGAGCCTTTCACAGCCCCGGGGCCTGGCGACAGTGGCCGGAAAAGGCAAAACTTTGTTCTTCGTGCTCGGGCTGGCAAGACAGAGGGCACAGGCTGGTGCTCAGGGCAGTGCTGGGGGTGAGACAGCCGCGAGGAGAACTGGTCCCCTGGGAGATGCCAGGGGTAGGGGGTTTTGGGATGCCATGGGGGAATGTGCTGCACCCCTCCTGCCACGGCTTCTGTGGCATGATGGGGCTGCTTGTAGGGTGATTTGACTTTTATTTGATTTCCTCACCGGTGCTTTCTCTGCGCTAATCTGCTTCCACCCACTCCAGGAGTGGTAGAAGGGGAGCTGGGGGAAAAGATCACCCCATTCCAGCTGCAGAAGCCAGGTCGGCGGGATGGATCTGGCCCCAGGGCTGGTCTTGCTGCTTTCTGCAGCAGCTGTGTGGCTGATTCCTAAAGCCAGGAGCTCCCTCCCATCCCCCTCAAGTGAGGCCGAGGCTGCGGAGGAAGGAAGTGGTATCTTCGCTCCAAAACAACTCGCTCTGCTCTTGGCTGTTGCAGGTACCCGCTGCATGGAGGAAGCCACTTACTGCTGCCACAGCCCTCCCCATCCCCTGCCCTGACGCCACCGTGGCAGGGTGACACCGTGGCTCTCTGGGTGCAGCATCCAGGGACGGTTCCACCACTGCTGCCACAAAGTGTGCCAATTTTGACAGTGCCATCGCCACCCAACAGCACCCGCAGCTGGCGAACCTGGCACTGAGACACCAGGTCTGGCATGGGACGCCTTTGTGGGTGGGGATCCAGGAGGGTCCCCTCCCTGCTGACCTCTGCTGTCCCTCTGCCAGGCTTCTGGGTGACTCGGGATGAGTGTGCCGGCCGACGAGCCGGGCAACCCGGCCCATGCCATCTTTGAGAGGTTCCTGCGTGCCGGGGAGTGCCGGGAGGTGCTGGGCTGCTTCGTGGAGCTGTGCCAGCAGCTGGGGCTGCAGGGCAGTGGGCTACAGCTCTACCATGGTCTCAAGGCTGCCCTCAACTACTGGAATGCCAAGGCCCTGTGGAGCAAGCTCGATAAGAAAGCTGGGCACAAGGACTACGACCAGGGCACAGCCTGTGCTGGCACCAAGGTACTCGGGATGTGGGGTGAGGGATCTGGGTCTCTCCCTGCCCTGTGTCCTTGTCTTGGGTGAGAACATCCCTTGGGAAACTCTGGCTCTCATCCCAGGAGGAGGCAGGATGTGCCAGGCGGGAGGTTGATGGAGTTTAATGGGACAGGACGTTAATTAGCACTGCTCAGCTCCCCATGGCATGATGCCAACTCAGTGCCACCCAGCCAGCAGCGTCCTTCCTCCTCCCAGCTGCCTCTCACTGCCTCCCATGGCAGGGCTGAGGGAACTGTCAAATCCTTGCTGGGAGATAGGAGCTTCCCAAGTAGGATGTCCCCTTGGGGACATCTGCTCCCTGTCCCACAGATGATGGCTTTTGTCCTGACTGCTGTGCTCTGTTGTCCCAGCCCTGTGCAAAAGCTGTCAGGAGACCAAAGCCAGGGCTGCAGCAGACCTGCACCTTATCTCACCCAATGCTTTAATTGCTGCCATCGCCCCGGGGGAAGGCAAGGTTCAGGGGGTGGGGGGCGCCCCGGTTTGCAGGGAGAATCAGGCAGAAAAGGGGAACGCTGAGGAGGGCCAGATCCTGACCCAGCAGGCAGGGAGGTGCTGCCTTTGGGAGTGCTGGGGGGGGGTTCACCCAAACCCTGCTTTGGGGCTGCCCACCCGCTTCACTGCCCGTCCCGTGCCGTGGCAGTGCCTGGTGGTGGGCGCCGGCCCCTGCGGGCTGCGGGCGGCCATCGAGCTGGCGCTGCTGGGTGCCCGCGTGGTGCTGCTGGAGAAGCGCGACTCCTTCTCCCGCAACAACGTCCTGCACCTCTGGCCCTTCACCATCCACGACCTGCGGGCGCTGGGCGCCAAGAAGTTCTACGGGCGCTTCTGCACTGGCACGCTGGACCACATCAGTGAGTTTTAGGGGGACCCGGCTGACTGTGGGGAGTCCAGGGACCCAGGGGTGCAGCCCTGAGGACCTCTCTCCCCTCCCAGGTATCCGGCAGCTCCAGCTGATCCTGCTGAAGGTGGCTTTGCTCCTGGGGGTGGAGGTGCACATCAATGTGCGGTTCGAGGGCCTTGTTCCCCCCACGGGCAAGGCAGGTACGGTATCTCTGCAGGGTGGGTGGCGTTCCTGGGGACAAGGACAGGGCTGTGGGTGGCCGCTCTGAGCCCCCCAGTCCCTCTGCTAGCCCAGGGCATGCCTTTTTGGGGGAAATGAGGTGCAGCCCTTTCCCTGCTCCCTGGGGACTAGCACATTCATGCCCACCCCTCTCCCTGCAGGTGGTTGGCAGGCTGTGCTGCAGCCCAGTTCCTCTCCCCTCACCCACTACGAGTTCGACGTCCTCATCTCAGCTGGCGGCGGCAAATTTGTCCCTGAAGGTGACAGCAGGTGTCCCTGCAGCCCCGGGACCGCTATGGGGGGCTGGGTGGGGGCTCACGCCTCTCCCCTCCTGCAGGGTTCAAGCGGAAGGAGACGCGTGGGAAGTTGGCCATTGGCATCACCACCAACTTCATCAACCGCCACAGCCGGGCCGAGGTGGAGGTGGCTGAGATCAGCGGCGTGGCCCGAATCTACAACCAGAAGTTCTTCCAGAACCTCTACAACAAAACGGGTCAGTGGTCCCGTGGTCCCAACCCCCACATGTGGGGCGTTGGGGGCTCCTGCCCCCTCCTGAGGGAGCTGGAGGCTCAGCCCCAGGATGTCCCCAGTAATGGGGTGCATGTCCCCACATGGTGCCCCATTGCAGGGGACATTTGGTGTCTGAGCCCAGTGCTGGGCCACCCCATGGCCCTGGCTCAGCCCCTTCCCTGTCACCAGGCATTGACCTGGAAAACATCGTGTACTACAAGGATGACACTCACTATTTCGTCATGACGGCCAAGAAGCAGAGCCTGCTCAAGAAGGGGGTCATCCTCCAGGTGAGAAGGGCAGGATCTGGCCCTGGGATCTCACAGCGATCCCAAGCTGAAAGCCTTGAAAGTGGGATGCAAATTGTGGATGCTGGATTAACTGCACACCCCTGGGGTGGTAGGGGCTGCAGCAGCTGTTGCCTGTGCCACAGGAAAAATCCTTCCAGGATACCGAGAGTGCAGTGGCACAGCTGCACCCTAGAGCTGGGTGCTCCCAGGCTGAGGGACAAACATCACCTCCCACATCCCAGTCAGCTTCACCCCATCCCCACAGGACAAAGCGGACATCGAGAGCCTCCTGGCCCCAGAGAATGTGAACCGGGATGCCCTCCTCAGCTATGCCAAAGAAGCTGCCAACTTCTCCACCAACTACTGCCTGCCCGAACTGGAGTTTGCCCTCAACCACCGGGACCTGCCGGATGTTGACATGTTCGACTTCACCTGCATGACGCGCTCGGAGAACGCGGCGCTGGTGCGGGAGCACAACGGGAGCCGTGTGCTCCTGGGGCTGGTGGGCGACTGCTTGGTGGAGGTGAGAGTTTCCCCTGCAGCACCACCTCATGCCCCCATTTCCCTCTCCTTGCAAGATGCATTGGTTGCAATATATTTCCCCTCCCTAAGCGCTTCTCATCCCAATTGCCCAGTGCACTCCATCCTTGGGCAGGCTCCCAGCAGTGGCATGTTTTGGGGAGGTTATCCCCTTCTCCAGCCCCACTGGAGATTTGGGGTTGGTTCAGGATGGAGGAGCAGCCCAGCCCCTCCCCAAACGCAGCCGTGCTGGCTGGGGAGGAGATGGCCACCCGTCCTCTCCGTGCGCGTCCTGCCGCCGCTCCCTCTTTCATCCCCGGCCAAGCCTGGCAGCTCCCAGCCTCCTCCCAGCTGCCCCGACCAGCCATGCAACTCCAGTTCCAGCTCTGCCTTTCCCTTTGCAGCCCTTCTGGCCGCTGGGCACCGGCGTGGCCAGGGGCTTCCTCGCCGCCTTCGACGCAGCGTGGATGGTGCGGCGGTGGGCAGCTGGGACACCCCCGCTGGAGGTGCTGGCCGAGAGGTGAGTGTCCCCATCCCGCTGGGCTGGGTCTGGAGCACGTGAGGATGGGAGCAGTGATGCCAGCCCTGTCCCTTGCACCCAGGGAGAGCATCTACCAGCGCCTTTCGCAGACATCCCCAGACAACACCAACAAGAACATCAGTCAGTACAGCATCGACCCGGCCACGCGCTACCCCAACATCAACCTGCAGGCCATCAAAGCCAGCCAGGTACCTGGCCAGCTCCTGCCATGGGACAGCCAGCCAGCCCAGCCTCCCTGGCTGCCAGGGTGACACGAATTTACCCAGTCCCCTGTCCCCAAAAGGTGTGAGACTGAAGCTATTAGTAGCCAGGACATTGAATGTGTTGCCCATTGTGGATGGTGGAGGGTTCTGGAGAGGTGTGGGGGGGGGTGTCCAGGTGTCCCCCTTGCCAGGGCCACCTCCCTGCGTGGTGTCATTGGCACTGTACAGGTGGTGACCCACCACTGGCATGTCCCCATTGGCAGGTCAGGGACCTCTACCTCGTGGGCATGGTGGAGGTGGACCACAAGAGGAAGAGCGACAACCGGCTCAGCACCGGTAGGAGCAACCACTCCTGCCCCATTCCTTCCAGCAGCCCCAGTGGCTGCTGCCCTGGTTTTCCTCCCCATGCTTGTTTCTTGCGCCCTGGCCTGTGTCCAGCAGGCTGTCCTGGTGACACCAATGGTTTCTCTCCCCTCTGCTTGTGGCCCACGTGGGGACACAGGCCCCTGCTGCCTTCTGGGGAGGAGGCTGTGCCCCTCCAGGCTGCACTGATGCTGAGCCATGAAATATTGACAGATGCTTCCTCAGCATAGTTATTGAGACTTGCGGGGAGGGTTGTGGGGGACAGGGGGTGTCTCAGCTTGCTCCCATGGGATCCCTTCCCTGTTAAAGCATGGAGTCCGAGGCAGGAGGTGGACTGGGTGGGGTGTCCCCTGTCTTTTCCTCCCCAGTGGCCCCTGGAGCTGTCTGTGAAGAGCTGCTGAGCTGGTGCCAGGCCAGCACGGCTGGATACCCTGGCGTGGCCGTGACCAACTTCAGCACCTCCTGGACCAGTGGCTTGGCCCTCTGCGCCCTCATCCACCGCTTCCGCCCCGACCTGGTGTGAGTGCCTGGGAGCCCCCAAACCCTCCACCCTGCAGAGCCCACCCTGATGGCAGCCACGTCTCCCCACAGGGACTTTGATTCTGTGGAGCCCCAGGATGCCATTCGGACCCACCAGATGTTGCTGGACATAGCAGAGCAGGAGCTGGGCATCCAGCCTGTCCTCTCCAGTGTTGAGATGGCCACCATGACAGAGCCTGACCGCCTGGACCTCATCACCTACCTCAGCCACTTCTATCAAATTTTTGGGACCTCTCCAGGTGTGAGATTTTGGGGGGGGTTTGTCCCATCCTGAGCCGCACTGGGGCTGGCTGGGTGTTCTCCTCTTTGTTGGGTGGGTCCCACCAAAATGGCCATGTCCTGTGCAGAGGTGGAGGTCAGCAAGAAGCCACTGTCTCCCCGTGGCACACGAGGGGCCATCCTCTTCCTCAGCAAGCTGCAGAAGAGCCGGAACCTGGCACACAAACGTACCCAGGTGAGGGACCCCCACCCACACCCTCACGGCACACCAAAACCCCGTCACACTCCCCACCCTTACCCACCCCCTTTGGATTTGCAGGACGGTGCCCAGGACAGTGAGACCAAGAGGAGCCGCAGGGACACTGAGGTGGGCCTGCCCCAGGTGCCCCAAGGGGGGCTCTGCTGGGGTGCAGCTGTCCTGGGGGGAGAGTGGGGGGCTGACCCTCCCCTTGGGTCACTTGTAGCTGGACACGGGGCTGGATGGAGACACTCAGGACAGTGCCCACGAGCCGCCGCAGCCCATCGTGATGGACCCAGGGCAGGTTGGTCCTTGTGTCACCTTGGGATGGAGGGTCCAGCTCAGGGCAGGGGGGCACCAGTGGCTGGCAGGGCCAAGCCAAGGGCTGGCAGGGTGCAGGGACCAGGGCTGCACAAGCGAACGCCCACATGTTCCCAGCTCCTCCCTGCCTGTTTCCTGACCCAACTGGTTTTCCGGAGCCAAGACTTGCCGCTCCCTCACCCGTCCCAGGCACCCAGACCCAGCGCTGCGAGAGGGGCAAAGCCCTGCCCCGCGCCCCCATGGCTGCCGGCACGGCCACAGGGCAGGGCGGGTGCCAGGCCCCCGGTGCCACCCCTGCCTGTCCTCTCCCCCCGCAGCCACCGAGGGAGAGGACAGGGGAGAACAGCGACGCCTGCTACTTCTGCGGGCGCCGTGTCTACATCGTGGAGCGAGCCAGCGCCGAGGGGCGCTTCTTCCACCGCGGCTGCTTCCAGTGCCGGCGCTGCGGGGCCACCCTGCGCCTGGGCGACTACGCCTTCGACGAGGAGGATGGTGAGGGGGCTTCTGGGGAGAGGGAATGCTTGGGGCACGACTTTTCCACCTTGCAGGTTGTCACATGAGTTCACCCTCTCCCCCCACCCCGCCCAGGTCATTTTTACTGCTCGCTGCACTACCCCAATCCAGCCAGCATGGACCTGCCCCGGGATGAGGCTTCGGCACTGCCTGATGGGGTAAATCACCCTAAATCCCTGTAGGTGATGGAGGAAAGGCAAAATGTTTAGGGGGGTGGGTTGGGTGTGGCCCTGTGGTGCATCACCCCTCTGCTCTGGCTCTGCCGTAGGATGCTGATGCTGCTGCCCACCCACCCTCAGATGCTGGAAGGTCATGTGTGTCCCCCAGGGAGGGGGCACCCAGTCCACTTCAGCCCGCTCCAGCAGCCCCACAGGCAGGGGAAGAGCCTGGGGACGTTGAGGACACTGCAGATACTGGTGACATGGAGGAGCAGGAGCTGCTGGCACAGCCTGGGGGGGATGTGAGGGAGGAGGAGGTTCCCAGAGCAGAGCCCCAAGGGACAGCAGAGGAGGGTGAGGAGAGTGGGGGCAGGAGGAAGATCGTCCTTACACCACTGGAGAAGCTCAGTCTGTCCACACTGAACCTCACCAGTGAAGCAGAGCCCGAGCCTCCACTGAAGCCAGCTCGTCTGCGGCTCCAAGCAGCACCCGAGGCCCTCCCTGCCCTGCGGCAGGGACAAGGCGCCTGGAAGGAGGAGGAGGAGAAAACTGACACGGAGAAAGGTAGGTGGTACAAACTGGAGTCTCCCGATGAGCAGAGCTTTCAGTCCCTCCAGGACCCTGCTGTATCCCACATTTTGCTCACGAGGAACCAGCCTGAAACAGCTCTTTTCTTGGGCAGATTTGGAGGAGAGTGACAGCGAGGAGGGGGAGGGAGAGGAGGAGGAGGAGGAGGAGGACACAGGCTTTGGCATCATGAAAGAGTTGGTGAGGATTTTCCCCAATGATGGAGGCACCACCAGCACAGGTGGTAGCTGGGGCTCTTGCTGCTCTCACAGAGGCATCAGGTCTGGCTCAGCTGTGGCTGCCAAGGCAGGAGGTGCCTGGTGCAGGGACTGACCCCCCTGCCCGTGCCACCGTCCTTTCACAGTACCCAGACCCCAGGGAAGAGGAGAAATTCCCCACCTGGAAGCGCACATTGGCCCGCCGGGCCAGGGAATCCCAGATGAAGAGGTTCTGCAGAGCCCAGGTAACCCCGCAGGGGAGAGGCAGCTCCCCAGCGTGGCACTGCACCCTGTCCCCTCCGTCCTGCTGCTGGTGGCCACATGCTGGCAGGTGCTGGCCTGCAGGTGAGTGCTGCCCTTCTCTTACAGGCCATCCAGAGGCGGCTGGAGGAGATCGAGGTGACATTCCGGGAACTGGAGCAGCAGGGCATCAAGCTGGAGAAGTTACTCCGGGATGAGAATGGTAAGGCCAGGGTGGACAGAGCACCGTGACCCTGCAGTGGGGGTGTGCACCCTGCTGACCATCCCCCTGTCCTGCAGAGAGCCCGGCTGACCAGCAGACACAGTGGACAAACCAGCTGCTCTACCTGGTCCAGAAGAAGAACAATCTGATGACCGAGGAGTCGGACCTCATGATCGCGTGAGGCTTGGGGGATGCTCCCTGGTCGGTGTGGGGGCTCAGCTCACCCCAGTCCCCTGCGAAGCCAGTACCCAGCACACCCTTTTTCCTCCCCACAGGGTGCAGGAACTGAAGCTGGAGGAGCAGCAGTGTCAGCTTGACGAGAAGCTCCGGAGCTACATGAACAAGGAGGGTGAGTGCCAGCACGTGCCAGGGAGAGGATCCCCTTTGCACGGTGCAGGGAGCAGGTCAGGGCTTGTGGCCTTCCCAGCTCTACTGTGGCCCCCTGCACCCACAGATGCCCTGAAGACACCTGAGGATGAGAAGGCCGAGCAGGAGATCCTGAAGCAGCTGGTGGAGGTGGTGAATAAGCGGAACGTCCTCATCCAGTTGCAGGAGGAGAAGCGGCTCAGTGAGCTGCGGGCTTGACCCGCACAGCCCCGGAGCCACCGGGCCCTCCCCGGGGGACAAGCAGAGCGTGTGTGAGTGAGTCCTGGGCTGAGCATCACTCTGAGCCACCTCTGGAGGTGGCGATGCCCCAGGTGCCAGCAGCTGCCACAGCAAATCCAGCTCCCCGCTTGCCAAAGTCTGTCACGGAGGGGCCAGACCCGCGGGTGGGTGCCCACATGAGGAGGCACCGAGAAGCACTCAGCCTTGGGGTGCTGAGAGGGCATTCCTGTGCGTGGCTGGATTGCCTTTGCCTTCTGCTTGCTGGAAAACAAGACTCGCAGGGGACTGCAAAAGGGGGCTGTGGTGGCTCCCAGCAGCAAGGAGGTGACTGGCCACCAGAGGCAGGCCACAGGGCAGATGCCAGATGTGCAGGGGCACCTTCAGGAATGGTCCCTCGAAGTCACCCTGGGACATCCTTCCCAGATGAGGGCATCCATCCCAGTCTGGACTGTCCGTCTCAAGGGACATCTGGCTGTACAAGTTGGGGCCAGTGACAGACAGACTGGGCTGGTCCAGCTGCTCTGCACCACTGCTTTTGGATGCCACGTCCACGCTGTCCCCAGCTGCTGCAGGAAACCAGGGTCAGAACTCTACCATGAGCCCCTTGGGCCAGGGAAGGGCTTTTTGTCCAGGAGCTCCTACGGGAATTGTGCTCAGGGCCAATTCTTAACACCGAGGACAAGGGACACCAGTGGCTATGCCCTCCTTGCCCCTTTGGGATTTCTTCTGCTTGGCCTTTGCATAGACCACAGATGCCCCTGGAGTCCCTGGCTGTTGCCTCTGTGGCCAAATGATGCTCATGAGTTGGGGTGGGGGTCCCAGGCATAGGTTCCTCTCTTAGCAACTGTGTTCAGCCCCCATCCTGCCATTCCCCTCAGCACCTCCTCCAGCCCTCCCTGTGTTTGTACCAGCCCTACAGTCCTGCTGCAAACCCCCTCCCTTCAAATAAAGCCCCTCTGACCCGGTGCCAAAGGTTAAAATATCGCCTTTATTTTCCATTAGTCAGGACTGGTTGCCAGAACAGCCACCAGTGTAAAATTTGAGGCCACCCCAGGTGAGGGGAGCCTCAGGGTCTCAAGCCTTCCAGCCAGGCCAGTGGGTCCCTCCATGTACAAAAGAATGTATTTAAAAAGACAGCAATAAAAATCTGCCTCCATTGTGGTTCTCACAGGGGTCAATGCAGTAAATCTACCCCAAAAACCTTAATTTCACCCAGAGGCAGCTGTCAAACCTGCACTACTGCATTGGCTGCAGTGCTGCTTGCCTAAGAACTGAAGCTGGATGAAATAGAGGACATGGTGTGGCCAAGGGGACTTTGTGGGACACCCAGAGCCTCAGCTCAGCCTTCGCTGGGACGCTCCTGCAGGGCCCGCAGTACCATCCACATCTGGTCCTCGGTGCCGTGCAGCATCTTCACCTCCATGGTGTGAAACAGGTGGAGACCGGTGGCGAGGACGAGGACGCCGAGGGCGAGGAAGGCCAGCAGGCAGAAGGAGAGCTTGGGGAAGGGCTGCTCTGCGCCCAGTCCAGCCAGTGTGCCCAGAGCAGCCGCGGCCTGGAGCAGCAGCAGCAGCAGGGCCAGCACGGCCATCCTGCCCGAGGAGTAGCGCTGCCGCCGCGCCGCCTGCAGCCCCGCGCCCACCTCTGTCCGTGCCTCTGTCACCACATCTGCCAGCGCAGGGTCTGTGGGGACACGGGCCCTCAGCAGGGTGGGACCCCCATATACCATCCCTATAACCCCCCCCCATACCACCCCAATAGCCTTCTCCCCATCCCCACTGCTCTGCAGCCCTCCACAAGCAGCACCGCAAGGGGAAACATCCCCAAAGAACTCCATCCAACTCCCACCAGTCCATCCACCAGCCCCCCAGCACATGGTGGGTGCTGGCAGCAGCCCCCCCACTTACCAGCTGTGCCAAGGGTGGCACCTGCAGGCTGTCCCTGCCTCTGGATGTGCAGTGTTGCCATCACGGCTTCATGGTCTGAGAAGGGGATGTCCATGCCTGGGGCTCGCCCCGTGGTGGTCTTCAGCTCTTCACACCTCACCGTGAAGCTGGAGATGGCCTGGGTGAGGGGACAAGGGGGTCACACCAGTGCCTCAGCCCCAGCACTCACAGCTGGCAGGCAGACGCTCCCCGTTACCTTGTAGAGGATGTAGTCAATGCGGATGCCCAGCGGGAAGGGCAGCAGCTCTGACTTGTCAGTGAAGCAGTTGTCAGGGACAAGGGTGCAGCCGTTCTTACAGCCCTGAGACAAGAGCCTTGGGTGAGCTGGGGGCTCTTGGTGTGCCCTGGGACCCCACTCATCCCCTCAGCTCACCTCAAAGTGCGTGGCCTCAGCAAAGGCATCCCGCAGCCCCGTCCAGCCACGCAGCAGCCGGATGCCCACATCTTCAGGGTGCATGTTCAGGTCCCCTCCCAGCAGCACCACATCTGCTGCCTTCGAGGTGTGTCTGTGGGGACAGGGGTGGCTGTCCTTCCCTGCCCTGCCTGGCATGGACTGGAGTGACTGGGACCTGCCCAGTGCTCCTCCACCTCATTCCTGACTGGGACTGGTGCAAATGGGAGCTCTCTGCAGTGCAAGCCCCAGGGGCAGGGGTGACCACACACATCCTGGGGACCTGCAGGGGGACACCCCGCAGCTGCTCACCGGATGAACTGTGCCAGCTCCCAGGCCTGCACCAGGCGGTGGGGCAGGTAGGCGTCCTTGTCCCGGCAGTACTCGGCGTGCAGCTGGAGAGACAGGGAAAGACTCCTGCCCTGCTCCCAGGAACCCTGCAAACCCACCCAACCCCTCCAAACAGTCCCAGCCAACAACTCTGTCTTTACGTCACCCCCACGGGGGAGAGCCTGGGATGCTCACCCCATACCCATACCCCGGTTATTTTTTTTTATTAAATCGGTGCATAGTCCAGGGCAGAGGGTGGAGAGCAGTGGTTAAAGCAAGGGGACAGTAAAGGAGGAGTACGGCCACTCATTGCCCTCCTCCCCACTGTTCCCCCCATGCTGGCTGGGTTCTTCCCCGGGTTGCTCACGTGGGTGACGTAGACGTTGAAGATGATCCCCGAGATCTTCATAATGACGAGACCGACGGACTTGCCGCAGAACCAGTCCCCGTGCTGGAGCTGCCCAAGGGGAGGGAGGGCAGGTCAGGGCTACTGAGGCTCTGTGGGGATGGACACCATGGTGCCACGTGCCCCCCACCCCACTTACCATGTAGGGGTACCCATTCAGTGAGTACTGGTAGAGGAGTGTGTCCAGAATGGGGAACCTGGAGAAGACGCAGAGGCCGCTGCCGATCACCCCACTGTGGGAGGGAAGAAGCACAGTGAGGAGATGAGGTTCCCAAAACCTCTGCCTCGCCCTAGCCCTGGGCCAGGAGGACTCCCCGGGTGCCTGGGTCCCAGTGTGCTCCTGTGAGCATCCTGCTGCCCAGGCATGGGGCCTCCCACAGGATCAGAGGTGGCGCTGGCACTGCCCCACAGACAGCCCCGGGGGGCTGACCTTGCCCTTCTCACCTGCGGAAGTAATGGGAGAAGGGATAACAGCCTGCTAGTTTCACCTTCAGGTCACTGTAGTCCTGCTCGCTCCACACCTGGAGGACAGAGGGATAGGCTGAGAACAGTCACGCCCATCTCCCAGGCTGGGAATGGGCGCACTTGGCTCACAAACTGCCCTCACCTCCTGGAGCAGCACCAGGTCAAAGCCCTCCTGGCGCAGCGTGTCCCCGATGAGCCGGACCCGCTCCTGCCGCCGCTTGCTCAGGTAGCGGATGGCCCTGCCAGAGAGGGGTGACAGTCAAAGCCTGCTGGGGACAGGGTCGTGGGGGCTGTTGGGGCCCATTGTGGCCCGAAACGAGGGAGAGAAAGAGGGCTCCAGTACCAGCAGAAGCAGGATGTAGATGGGAAAGATGGGAAGGGGAAAGGGCCATGCAAGGACATGGGGACAAGATGCAGGGAGGCTGTTTGGGGACAGCTTCTCCTGCCTGCAGAATTGAGGCAGCTCATCCTTGCTTAGGGTGCAAATGGGGTTATTTTCTGCAGCTAACAAGCACGGAAGGGACAGCAGGCGCTACCCAGCCAAGCAGCTCATGACCCTCTGGGGCAGGGAGAGTGGTGTAACCCCAAAATGAAGGGGCCACAAAGGTAACCCCAAGGTGGGACCCCTCCCCCAGTGTGGTGCCTCCATCTCCAGCCACACAGCCGGGCACAGACCTGGCAAAGTCTGGACTCACCAGCAGTTGAGGTCGAAGATCCGGAGGCGCAGGGTGGGCTCTCCCTCCATCGCTTGTCGGGGTTCTGGGGGGGTCAGCGGGCAGCGCCAGGCAGAGGGGGGACCTGCAGGGAGCGGGTTGGAGTGGCAGCCCCCAGGAGCCCGTGCAGGCTGCAGGACAGAGCCAAAGAGCCAGGCCAGGAAGGCGGAAGGGCTGAGCCAAGGCCAAGGCCAGGAAGGAAGGAAAAGTGCTCGGGGTGCTCCAGGCCCTTCGCCTCCTTTTCTGCATGCAAGGACCACCCCGAACCCTAAACTGCCCCCGTACAGGGATCCATGTACCCAAACCACCCATGTGGCCCTACATGGAGTGAGTGGCTGGGGACACCGGTGGGCCAGGAATGGGCTACAGGGCTCGACCCCTCTGCCTGTCAGTAAGTTGTGTTCCAGGATGGGCTTTCATCCTGGTTTCAAAGTGGAGCTGCGAGGCACGGGCATGGGACATGGTCACGCACCTCCCCTCTCGGGAAGCCCACGGATCCTTTTCGGGACCCCAAACCCCGGCGGAGCCAGCAGCTCCGGAGCAGCCCCAGCGCTCCGCCGGCTCCGCTTCCCCCCTGCCTGACCCCGTGAGATTGTCCAATTTCCGGTTTAGAAGCTAAAAAGAGCAGCCCCGGAGCTCCGGGATGCCGGCTGCGGGCAGCCGGGCTCTGCCTGCCCCGGCGGGATTATCCCGTTCCTGAGCCGCGCTAATTAACGCCGGCCGCTTCTACCAAACCTGAGCCCCCAGGGGCGCTCCCCGCGGGATGCGGCGGGGACAGGAGCGGGACAGCGGCAACAGGTGGAGCGGGGCAAGCGGGGAATCAGCAGAGCGGGGACAGGAGCGGGGAAACAGCAGAGCGCGGACAGGAGCGGGGAATCAGCAGAGCGGGGACAGGAGCGGGGAATCAGCAGAGCGGGGACAGGAGCGGGGAATCAGCAGAGCGGGGACAGGAGCGGGACAAGCGGGGAAACAGCAGAGCGGGGACACGAACGGGGCAAGCCGGGGAACGGGGCAGCAGGAGCAGCGGAGCTGAGGAGGAGCGGAGCCGCAGGACGAGCGGGGGGCGGCAGCGGGGTGACCGGAGGGGCGCGGCAGTGGGAGGATCGGAGCAACAGGCGGAGCGGGGCCGGCAGCGATCGGCGGGGCCGAGAGCGGACCTGCAGCGGGCCGGGAGCGGCGCGGGGCCGCGGGACTACGCGTCCCGGCAGGCAGCGGAGCGGGGCGGAAGGGGCAGGACCGGGGCCGGGGTGGGGTGGATGGGGCCGGGAAGGGTGGAGGAGGCGCGGGAGGGTGTGATGGGTGTAACGGGGCGCGGCGGGGGTGCGGGAGGGACGGCGGGGTGCGGGCGGCTCGCAGCACGGGGTGCGGGATGGGGGTGCGCGCACCCGACAGCCGCGGCACCGCGAGCAGCGCTTGGAGGGGTGGTGGTGAGTGGTGGGGCACAGCAGCCCTCTTGTTGTAGTCCAGAGCATCCCTTTGGCTGCTCCGGATGCCTCGAGACCCTGGCAGGGGGCTCAGGGATCTTGGCAAAAAGTCAAAAACACCTGTGGCTTCGATTTTAGCCCATGGGAGAAGCTGCCAACCTCGTGTGAGGAATTACAAGCCCAAAGGCATCGAGTAGTGTAATAAGGGAATTGGCACAGGGTGAAAAGGTAGAATTTTGGGGTTTTTAGAATGTAATTCAGGGGTACAAGATGGAGGAATCTGGGCGTGCCCTAGCCTTTTCTTCCTTCTTCTTGTCCTCCATGTCTCGCTGTGATGGTGACACTTTTCTGTTGGTCTAGGATGGGGACACACTGTCCAACACAGATTTTAGGCATTGGTACGGGAACTGTAAACATGGCACACGTAATTTTGGGTATATAATGTGGGAGACACATTAAGAAGGCAGCAGACTGCCATGGCTTCTGTACTAGCTGGACCTCGGCAGGTCAGAGAGAAAATATTATAGATAAGAAAAAATAAACCTTGAAAACTCAGCTTCATGCTTTCCAGACCTCTTCTTTGGCTGCCGGGCTAGGGGAAAAGGACTTTCACACTGTTGGGGTCTTGCCAACCCGACCGTGACACTCTCTGTCACCCTGTGGGCGAAGGTGTGATCCCCTAAAAGGTGTTCTGAACCCAGGGATGCTGCAGGAAGGTACAGTGAAGTGTCTGCCATGGCCAACCCAACTTTTCCCAAGCAAACCCTGCAGCAGTGATGCAAACTAGAGCAAAACACATCCTGGTACCCAGAATTGGGGTCCCAGGAGAAGCGTTACCCAGACAAGGGGCTACGTGGGACGTGGCAGCTCTCATAGTCCTGGCTGTCGAAGAGAATCCCAAGAAATAAAACATGAACTTCAGAACTGCTTGAGCCAACCCATGAACAAATAATTTTAATGTTTTTTTTTTTTCAGCAGACCGTAGTTTTTCCGGAGCTCCACAGTCTCCTCTCTTTGAAGTTGGACAGATACAGTAAACACAACAAATATATTATACAACCCATCACAGCTGGATTAAAAAAAAATACACAAAAAATATAATACATAAAAAAATGGATTTTTAACATTGTGGACTGACGCAGCTCTAAAAATGGTGATTGTAACCCTGGTAAGCTTTACAAAGTCTTTAAAAAAATAAAACAGTACTTCATGTGAAATTCATAAATACACTGGAGGCGAACGGAGGGGCTGGGGGAGTTGAGAAAGTGTCTCTGGGATCATGACTAAACCCCAGCCAGGGCTGCTGGGGGCACCAGTCTGTGTGCGTGGGGTGCAGTGTGAGCCCTGGGCTCGGTGCAGGCAGGAGGGAGGGAGGGATGGAGGCACAAACCAGTCCAGTTTACAAAAAGCTTCGTCCCCCATCAGGGCTGGGAGCGGGGCACGTCTGTGTTTTATGGTGGGGCAGTTTTGAGTTTCCATTCCCAGAGTTTTAGATCAGTGAGTGAAACAGAAGAAAAAAAAAAAAAAAAAACAACAAAACCAAAAAACCTACAAAACAACAAACAAACATGCTACATATGAGAACTTGGCCAGAGAGCCCCAGCACAGCCCTGGCATGGTTTGCCAGCCTGGCCTTGGATTTTTCCCTCTCTCTTTCCCTCCCTGCTCCGTCTGCCCTGCTCACAGCAGCCACCTCAGTCCAGTCCCACACTGAGCCCTCGGCCTGGCACGGGGCTGGCATGGCTCTGCCCCATCCCACAGGGATGGGTGGCTTTTCCCAGCAGCAAGAGGTCGAAGTCCCCATGCCTCACAGGACACGTGGCATCAAGGTGGCAGCCAAGGCGCTTTCCTGAGCTCTGGGGCTGTTCCTGCTCCTTGCACTGGCAGCACTGAGCCTAAACCTGCCCTGTCCATCTTCCAAAGTGGCTGCAGTGCCCCTCAAAACACTCCTGCCCTCCTTCCCACTGCCTTCACTTCCCTGCCAACATGAGAAACCCATCCAGACCTGGCCACCTCGGGCTCCCTGTCCCCCTGCCAGCCTCCTGCCACCCTGCTCCCCGCCACCTCTGTCCCCTCTGTGACCCTCCTGCACCCTGGGGTTGCTTTCCCCAGACTCTGCCCTTGCAGTTGCAGCCTCAAGACTGGGCACTCTGCCTTGGCTTACTTTGGGCTGCAGCCAAAAAATACCTCCAAGCCGACCCAGTCCCTTATCCTGGCACCCCTCCTGTTCTCTGTCCCTCTCTGTCTCTGTCCTTTCTGTCCCAAACTCTGCCCACTGACATCTTGGCCCTGCATTGCTCAATATGTTTTTCCCCTCCCTGGGCACTTCCCATAGGATGCAGGAGAGCGGACGGAGCAGTTTGGAACAGTCATCGCAGAAAAAAAGGCAAAAAAAGGTGAAGGAACAAAAAAAAAAAAACCCGAAACAAGGAAAATGTACATATACAAAATAAATCAGGCAATCTGCCCTCACTGCTCTCTACTCATGACTCCTCAGCAAGCGACCACAGTGGGGACACTGAGCCTGGGCCACCCCCCAAGTGCAATTCCTGAAAGTACACGCACAGCTCAAGGAATAATCCCTCACAAAACCCAGACAGAGATGGAGGCATCCCAAACCTTTCCCTAAACAAGACACTTCCCATGCAGGGTGGGAAGGGAGCACCTGGGCACTGCAGAGGGCCATCAGCCTGATTACAAGCATGGTGTCTTTTTAAAAAGTATTAAAAAGCACTTTCATTAAAAAAAAAAAAAAACCAAAAAAAAAAAAGGTAAAAAAGGAGCCATAAACCCTCATAGTTTGCATTGTCAATGCCCTCATGCCTTCACTGCCACTGGCTCCCAGTGCCCCAGCTGGGCATGGAGAGGGGGCATCCCTGGGGGGGTGGCAGTGTCCCCCTCCTCCACTCTGCCCTGCCCTGCACGTCCATCCCCACGTCCCCCCTGGGCTGTGCCAAGGCCGCTGTCGCTGCCATGCCAATCAGTTTCACACCTGGCACGGTGCTGCATCCTCCTGACCGTCAGTGCTCGCTGCTCTCCTCTCCACTCGGGACCGGGGCCACTTCTGAGCCAGGCTGGGGGTGGAAGGAGGGGTCGTTCTCTGCTCCAACGTCCCGCTGCTGCTGCTGCTGGCACGGTGGGATCCTGGCCTTCATCAGCAACACCGAGGGCTGCTCTCTCCCTCTCCAGCACCAGATGTGGGTTTCCTTTCTCCCTACACTTCCTTTCCCATTCTTCTTGTCTTTTTCTTTTTTTCTTCTTTTTTTTTTTTTTTTTTTTGGTAATTTTATTTATTTATTTAAAAAAAAAAAAAAAAAAAAAAAGAAACTGTTCCTAAGTAGAAAACATCTGCGATCACAAGTCAGTCTTTTTTGGCTATTGTTTTTCTTCCTCCTCCTTCCTCCTCCTGTCTTCAGATGACTTCTCACAAGGCAACAGGCACGGGTGGCATTTCTGCAAGGCCCCCTCCCTCCCCTGCACACCCCTCGTGCCCCTGCCTGTCCCCAAGGGCCCCTAGTCCTTGACCAACTTGTACACGTGGTGCTGGGCGCCGTGCTCGCTGGTGGAGACCTCGAAAACGAAGGCAATGCAGAGCAAGGTTTCCTGGGTATCCCTGTTCGTAACAACCTGCAGCAGAGCAGAGTGTGTCAGGGGAGTGCTGTGCCCGTGCTGTTATCTGGGGGGGTTGCATGGGCTCAGGCACAGCCACTTCGCACCATGAAAAGATTTGCCACCCGTTATTTGGGGGGTCACACGGCCAATTTAATTGCACCATCAAGATTTGCTACCCAGTTCTGGGGACGTTGCACAGGCTCGGGAACAGCCCGAACTGCACCACCAAAAATCTGTCTGGGGGAGGTTGCATTGGCTCAGGCCCAGCCACTGCATTAGCACCACCAAAAACTGCCACAGATTATTTGGTGAAGTCAAACAAACTCAGGGCACAGACAATTTAATTGCACTCTATTTTGCTCCCTATTATCTGTTAGACTTATCCAGGCTTGGGCACGGCTACTTTATTTGCAGTACCAAGATCTGCTCCCTGGAACTCAGGGTCTGTGGGCTCAGGCACAGCCAGGTCTAAGTGGGGCCAGCAGGGTCAATGCAAGTGCAGGCTCCACACTCCTGGTGGGACACACCCCCTGGAAAAGGAGGGAAGATACCTGCAGGATGGTGAAATTCTCCAGGACACTGTTCATCATGTACTTCTCTGGGAGGTGCTTGAGTTTGTGGATGAAGTTGATCATGTACTCGCACATGGGAGACCGGTGGATGCGGTAGACGAAGCGGCCGTTCTCCAGCCGTGCATACTCCGTCTGCAGGGGACAGCCAGGGTGAGCAGCTGTCCCATGGGTGGTGGTGCCCAACTGGGACACGACAGTGTCCTCTCCGCTCCACCCATAAACATGGTATAGGCACCCGTGTGTCCTACACCCGGCTCTGGGATTCTCTCCATGCCAGGACCCACCGTGGACCAACTCTGACCCCTTCCCGATGCAGTGGGGCATGGAACTCACCTCCACCTTCTCCACGACCTGCTTCCCAAAGGAGCACACCTTGGTGGAGACTGTGATGGTCATGTTCTCTGCACTGCTGTACTGGCTGCTGACACCATAGAAGGTCCCCGGCCCGTCCTGGATCGTGCTGTTCAGATCCGCCTGCAGAGAGGAGAGGGACAGAGGGTCCCATGAGGCACCACCACACCCAGCTCTCGATGGGGACGAGGGACACCAGCTTTCAGAGCTGCCCAGGATGCTCCTGCTCTGCCAGCAGAGCGCCTGACCCGCAATAAGCCTGCAGCTCAAGGATGACCCTCCCCACCCTAACCCTCCCAGCAGCATACCCAAAACTTGACGAGAAAGAAGGAGTTCTGGGGCCCACGCTCATAGAGCTCCTTGAGGCCGCCTTTCTTCTCGGGAAACTTGTCGTAGATCTGGCGGATGTCCACGGCCTCCAGCAGCGGGTCGCTGTACGAGGGGTTCGTCTGGCCGATGTGCACGAAGAGGTGTTTGCTGTACTGTAGGGAGCGGGGTGGGGGACAGCAGCAGGAGAGGTCAGGCAAGAGCAAGATGCCACCAGGGGATGGACGGGCACCGTCCCAGGCGGGTGGCGGGCTGGCGGAGGGGACCGTTACCGTTTCGGCGTCCCGGGGCACCTCCATGAAGGCGGAGTACTCGAGGAGCCGGAGCTTGCTGGAGGCGATGGTGCGGTCCTGCCAGACCGGCACGGCCGAGGCAGCTGGCGGGAGCGGAGCCAAGGGCTCGTAACCTGGGGCAGGGGGAGCGACACGGGGGTGGAGGGGCAGCCAGGAACCGGGGTGAGCCCCCACCTTGCAATGCTGCTGTCCCCACTGCATCCCCCGCCCTCCCGGATCGCCCAGCACAGGGTGACTAAAACATGGGGTGTACTGGGTGGGAAGGGACTGGAGGGTCCTGCTCACTGTGGAGCTTTTTGCTGGATTTCAACCCAGGCTTTTCCCCCAGTAGAGCTGGGGAGGAGACAAAGGTGGGTGGCACCGTGCATGGGAGGGGACAAATATGACCTGGCAGGGACACTGGGTCCCCTCCAAGGGGGTAAGGACATGACTTACTGGCTAGTGATGGAGGCATGGGTGGCTGGATGGGGTAAGCTGGTTGTGCAAACGGTTTAATGCTGGAAAGGAAAAAGCATCATCAGGTTACCAAGCCCGGGATGCCCCAGCCCCTTGCCAAGGTGGGGTCCTGCTGGTGCTGGGTGTGGAGGGGTCTGTACTTACTCCTGAGAGGGTCCAGGCTGTCCTGGGATAGGCCCACTCCAAAACTGGGAAAACAGCACAGGGAAGAGTCAGTGGCTTCTGACTCTCCCCACTCCCAACATTTCCCTCCTCACCTGCTGCAAACAGCAGGGAGCCCTGCACTGCCACCACGGCTGACAATGGCTGTTGGACGCCCCCCTGCCCCGTGTGCAGCTCACGGTGTCCCCACCACCCCGGGGTGTCCCCATGTGGGGCGTGTGGGGCTGTCCTCACCCTGGGGGCAGCAGAGAAGACGGCCTGAGGAAGAGGAGGGGGGGGGCTGAGCTTGTTCTGCAGGACGCTGGCCGACACAATCTGCGCCGAGGACATGGAAGCCATGCTCTGCAGAGCCTTATCCTTCGAGACCTGGTCCTGAGGGGAAAAGGGGGGACAGGGGGGGAGCAGGGTTACAGGGGCAGACTGAGCTCCCCCATGCTCAATCCGGGCGTGCCTGACAGGTTTTGCAAAGCCAGGAGCCAATCCCACAGCCCAGCCAGGGACCGGTGCAGAGGGATCCCCCCACCCCCTCTCAAACATTAATTAACATCTGAAGCTTGCCAATATACTCTGGGCAAAAGCTGATGGGTCTGGAAAATGCCCCCTCCCACTGCTGCTGGTGGCCCTCCCCCCTTGGGGATAGCCCCTCCACTGGAGAGGGCATAATGCAATGGAGAACAAATGGAATTTCAGACTCAAGCTCAACTTACCAAGTTCATGGCCTGTCCGCAAAAGAAAGGAAAAAAAAAATGGTTAGAGTGTCATGGGAACCTTTGGGTACTCTGTACACCTCCCCTAAGCCAGTGCTGGTGTCAGCTGGGGCAGAGTTCATTTTCTCCACAGCACAGGCATGGGGTAGCTGTGAAGTGCCATGAAGAGAATTAACTCTACCCCAGCTGAACCCAGCACAGCTGGGTATCCCCCACCCTGGCTCATCTCCACAGCCTGACCTGGGGAGTGAAGCCCTTGACCTGGCTGGTCACCAGGGGAGGCACATGGTGGCCACTGCTGCCAAGGCTTCATCCCATCAGGAATGGGATGCCAAAGTCTCCCACCCACTCTTTTAAGAGGTCACTGTGGTGAGCCAGGCCTGTGCCTTTCTTGGCTTTTTATTATCCTCTGCAGCCTCCTCAGAAGCCCCCAGTGCTTGTGGCTGGGGCACAGAGAGGAAGAGCTGCTGGGATGCCCTGGGACATGGGCACCAACTCCCCCTGTGCTGTGTGTGCACTGACAGAGGAGATCAACTGTTTTTCTTTTTGCTCCGAAAGTCACAGCAGTGCTGGGCAGGAGCTCCAGGGCTCCCAGGCCCTGCCCGGAGCAGGGCTGCTCCTGCACTTGCACTGCTAGGACACGTTCATGCTGGTCCCAGAGCACACCCTCTGCTTTCCCTCTGAACCTTCCCCAGGGATCAATGCTTCGTTTATTTTCACCTGGGGCAGGGCAGGAGGGCGGGCGTGCAGCCACATGCCGGGAGCACGAACACACACATGACTGCAGCTCAAAACCACGATACTGCTGTGACTGCAGCTCAAAAATACAGACACTGCTCCTGGAAGTGCCTTCATCCACAGGACAGTGCTGGCTGAGGGCAGGGGGCTGCCTGCACTGATCTTGAGAAGGGATGTTCTGTATCCTCCAGGTATTGTTCAGGGGGATCTCTGCCCTGGCTGCTCCATGCCAGAATCCTTTAGGTAGCATGGCTGGGGATGGAGAGCACAGCCATGGACCCCTGGGGTCACTCCTGCCTCCAACTCCCCCTTGCTCTGCACTGTGCCATGTGGCAAGGAAAGATTTATTTTATTTTATTTTATTTTATTTTATTTTATTTGAATTTTAAAGGCTTCTGCTGCTGTTGACCCTGCTGCCCACCCCCTCACTTCCCTGACTGCTCCTCTTGGGGTTGGAGACTGGGTTTAAGACACACAAGCCCAAAGGAGCATCCCAAAATAAGTTTCAGATGCTCTCCCTGGCTTCTCCTAGCAGACCAAACCCAGGTCTGGCTGTGGGAGCCCTCCTGGCATCCCTCTCATAGGCACTGGGGTCCCTGCTGAAGGACTTTGGGGGACACATCTTGGTGGGCTCCCAGGCAGCATGAGCTGGAGTTTGTTGTTAAAGCTTTGAGGATGAAAATGCTCCAGCTCTGGCAGTGCCCCTCGCTGCCAACTCTGACAGCAGCCTGCACTGCCAGCCTCAGTGCTGGAGATGGACACAGCACCCAGGACAGGGGCAGCTGGTGATGCCTTTGGCACCTCCAGGTCAGCAAAGATCTTCTGGGCTCCCACTCACACAGCAAGGCAGCAAATCACCCCTGGAGCTGCTCCCTGCTGTGACGGTGCAGAGATTAACTGAGGCACATGGCAGGAGCTGGCTGTCCCCAGTGGGAGGTTGTGCACTGAGGACCTCTCTGTCCCCCACCTGGCATCATGTGGGTCCAACCCAAGCAGGGCTTGGTCCTTTGGTGATGCCCTCAGTCCTGGCCATGCCCGTCCATCATCACCCTCCCCACTGCCACCACAAAGTTTGGTGGGAACAGTTATGGAAAGGTTAGTTGGGCTCCAGTTAGGAGGAAGGAAAGAAGGAAGGAAGAAAAGAAAAGCCAACCAGAAAAGAGAGAGAGAATGATCAATTTTTTTCTCACTTGGCTCCCTTGGCTCCTGGCACTGTGCCCTCGTCCCCGGCAGCATGGCCCCAGCTGGACCTGCTGCCACTCACATCCCTGTGGTGCCCCTGGGCTGTGCTCACACCCTGGTGCATCACAAGCCCTGGGCTGGCAGCCTGCAGGGACCCCTGGGCCCCCCCTGCTTCTGCCCACAGCACACCAGCACCTGTTCTGAGCTGGGTCAGGCTCAGTTGTGGAGGGGAGTGGGCTTTGCACACTTTGCCTGAACCCCACTGTGCCTCACTGGCTGCCCTGGGGGGCCCTTCTCCTCGTGGGAGAACCCCTGATGGCCCAAAAGAGGGGGCAGCCCTCACACATCACCAGAGGAGGGTTTAAACCCACATCTCCCCATGGCAGAGTCCTTGCCTGGACGCAAAGAGGGGATTTGGCACCACATTCACCCTCCTGGAGGAAAGGGAAGGGCTCTGCTGCCCCTCCCTGCACTTCTCTCAGGGCATCCCACAACGATGCCTGTAGAAACCATCTGACCCAAGGAGCCAAGTGAGGGGGAAGAAAAAAAAAAACACCAAAAAAAGAGAGGTAAAACAGGAAAGCAAGCAGCACACCGCAGAGCCGAGTGCGTTAGTCGCCAGCAGGCGAGGGCCAGGCGAGGCAGGGCGTACCTTCAGCTTGGACTGAATCTCACGAGATTTCCGTCGGGCAAGAACCTGCAAGTGGCTAGAGACCTGCAGAGAGAGAGCAGAAGGAGAGGGGGAACAGCAGAGCCGTCAACCAGAGGAAAGGAGGAGGAAGGAGAGGGGCTGCCCATGCTCACAGAGACACCGCCGCGGACACCTGGGCAAGGGCGCCAACGTACCTTGATGCCAACCTGGTACTCCCGCACCTTCTTCCGAGCTAGAACCTGTATGTGGCTGGACACCTAGCGCCCGCCACGCCGTTCGGAAAGGAAAACACAGAGAGCGTGAAGATCCGTTCCCCCCGCAGGGCGGGCTGCTGTCCCCGGGGCAGGGAGCGCAGAAATGGGGGAGCTTTGGCTGCTCCCGGAGATGCTGAGCGGCCTGCACCCGCCAAGAGCTGCAGGAAGGAGAGCTGTGGGGCACCCCGGTGCTGGTTGATGCTGGCTCGTGCCCACCCCAGGCTGGGGTGAAGCTCCGTGGTGTAAAGCTGCTGCAGTTGAGGGGGTCCCCGTTTAGCACCTCTTGGGGACAGACAGACAGACCCCACCAGCACCATAAGCCTGGCAAGTTTGAGGTGCCTCGGGTTACTCGGTGGGGCCTGCAGGTCCAGGAGGGAGTGGCACATTGCCCCAGGGCTCCTGCTGGTTTTGCATGTGGGAAAGGTGAGAAAGGCTGGGTTTTTGTGTCCAGGCCCCTGTAAGAGCAAGATCTAAAGAAAAGGGGCTGGTGTCCAGGCAGTAAAGGCACAGCATGGCTGGGGGGCCATCCACAGGAAGGATGGGTGTCCACATATCCACAGGGCTTCAGGGCAGATTTTGGCAAAAACCTGCTCCCACCAGTGCCAGGTGTCCAAGAGGAGACACCAGGCTGCCCAGGAGATGACTGCACAGAGGGATCAGTGCTGTGAGTGCTCTCTCCCATGGCTTTCCCGAGTCCCCCCAGGACACTGCATCCTTCCCCCATGGAGGGGGGGCCCAGTTAAGCCTTTAAGCCAGAAATGAAGTGCTGCTTGGCACTGGTCTGAAGATAAAACCAGTGGCCAGACCCTGCTCCCTCTCCTTTCAACATAAGTGCTGGAGGAATGGTACTGTAGTCCTGGACCTCTGCAGTGTCTGGGGACCAGCATCCCTCTCTTGTGGGGACTTGTGGCACAGGACAGTCCCAGAATAAGTGTCCCAAACCCAACCATCTCCCTGTGGTGTGGGATGCTCCCAAGCATCCAAGGCCCTGGACGGGTGGCCTGGCTCCCGACTGGGGGCCAGCCTGAGGGGAGAGCCACCGGACCCATGGCAAAGGGACACGTCCCATCGAGGGCTGCAGCAGGCCACTCCTCAGACAGGTTTGGTGAAGCAAGGGCTTGCAGGGACCTCTGTGTGCTCCTGCCCTGTGTGCCTGCATCCCTGCCTGCCACAGCATCCCACCAGGCAGGGCAGTGAGAGCAGGGCGAGGGCTCTGTGGTACCTCCAGCCCCACCAGGACCACACAGCTCCACACAGCCAGTCCCTGGATCCCTGGCTGGGATGGGGGTGCCTTGCTCTCAGCCCATGGGGTTTGGAGTGCCTTTGCTGTGGCACCTGGCACAAGTGGCATAAAGCCTGGCGAGGGGCAGAGATAGGAACAGTCCTCAGATCCAGAAGGCGCAGCAGAGAGACCCATGCAGGCACACACAGACACACAAACACACTGCTCAGAGGGTCTGAGGGCTCCTGCCACCCGCAGGGTCACCCCAAACAGGTGGGGGGCCCGGGTGCTGCCTGCCCCCACACCCCCACTTTCAAGGCATCCTGGGACTGAGGAGACCCCAGGGGTTTTGTGCTGATAGATGAAGCTCCTCGCAGAGGATGGGGGCCCTGCTGGCAGCAGCGGTGGCTTGAGGAGGGGACACAGATGACGAGCACGCAGCTGGGCATCCGCTCGCCCTCGGGCTTACCTGGCACCGCCTCCCACCCCGCCCCGAGCCCACCCCAGGAGAAAAAGCAGAGCAACGCCTCACCTGCTTCCTCGTCCGTGTCTTCCCCGTTCGCAGCTTGATGTAGCGGGCAATCAGCTCGTTACGACCTGCGGGCAGAGCCTGGGGTCAGCCCCGGCACACGAGGGGCATCAGCCCCAGGACCCCCGAGGGGCATCAGCCCCAGGACCCCCGAGGGCCATCAGCCCCAGAGCCCCCCGGGCCATCAGCCCCAGAGCCCCGCGGGCCATCAGCCCCAGGATCCCCAAGGGGCATCAGCCCCAGAGCCCCGCGGGCCATCAGCCCCAGGACCCCCGCGGGCCCCGGGCCATCAGCCCCAGAGCCCCGCGGGCCATCAGCCCCAGGACCCCTGCGGGCCATCAGCCCCAGAGCCCCGCGGGCCATCAGTCCCAGACCCCCGAGGGGAATCAGCCCCAGAGCCCCCCGGGCCATCAGCCCCAGGATCCCCGCGGGCCATCAGCCCCAGGACCCCTGCGGGCCATCAGCCCCAGAGCCCCGCGGGCCATCAGCCCCAGACCCCCGCGGGCCCCCCGGGCTGACGAGGGAGGCGCTGCCAGGAGGTGGCGCTGCCGCGACAGCGCCGGGGCGACCTCGGGGACACGGCGGTGGCCAGGGCAGGGCAGGGCAGGGCACGCACCCCGCGGCCCCCCTCGCCTCCGCGTTACCAGCCCCGGCGCTCAGAGCGAGGTGACAGTCACCAGGGACCCCCGCCGCAGCGGTGCCTCAAGCCACAGAGCCCCTCAAAAGCCATCGCAGAGCCCCCCAGCAGAGCCAGCGAGCCCACCCCGAGCAGCCGTGCCCGCAGGGGTCCCGGGCTAGCTCCCCCCCCCCCCCCCCAGGCACCCCTCTTCCCGTTCACAAGCCGTGCTGGCCTTTCCACCAGTATTTCCTAACGTCCTGGTCTAATTCGAAGCAGAAGTTGCTTTTGCGCCACATTTCAGGGGCCAGCTGTGGCCAATCTACGTTCAAACGTCAGAGCAGCTGGGAGCTTTCTTCTCCCGGCCCCGGCCCCCCCGGCCCCCGCCGCCGCCCCCCCCCCGCGCACGGGGGCAGCCAGGCACGCCAGATTTATTTTAATGGACCAGATGGTCGCGGTTGGAACTTGTCGAAATGCCCTTGGAGCGGGTTTCAGCTTTAAAAGAATAAAAAAAATCCCTTAAAAAAAAAAAAATAATACACCCACCACCCCCCCCTCTTCCAGCCCGATTGGCCCCCTCCCAGCCCCACAGCAACTGGGCCCTCCTGGGGGACACACACATGGGGACAGACAGGGCCAGGTGCCACGCAGAGACAGCTGCCCCTTGGGGTGCCCGCGCCAGGCAGGAGCTGGTGGGTGGGTGACAATGGGGGTACCCCTTGCACAGCGGGCATGGCACCCTGGTGTCACCCTGAGGCACAGTTCCCACCCCTCCTGCCTCCCAGCCCGTGCTGGCTCCCTCCTTAGCACCTAGCAGGGGCCAGGTCTTCAAGGGTGTCCTTTAAGCTCAGGTGAGATGACACCCACAGCAGAGCCCCTGCTGCTGAGTCCCACTTTGGGGCTACACCTCCAAAACCCCACTTTGCATGCCCTGCTCCTGAGTGCCATCCTCTGCTCCCCGTACCCTGCCCGTGGGAATGAAATATGGGGAAAAAATACTGGAAAGAAATGTGGGGCCTTCCTGGAGTCGGTGAGCCAGCGCCGGCCCTAGTGCCCGGCAGCCAGGGCCAGCATCTCCTGCACCCATCCTGCCAAACACCGTGCCCAAGGCTGCACCCTCACAGCCATCCCTGTGCCCACGTGCCCTGTCCCTTGTCCCTTTTCCCTGTGATTCATCCAGACCGTGCCATTCCCTCCGAGAGGGCACGTCCTCCTCCAAATTACCACATTCCCCAAATTCCTCTCCCCTGACACCACCACGTGAACCAGTTGGACAGGCTGGGTTAAAAATAACCGAGTGTAGCAAGGCCCAGTGTGCCCGTGCTGGGTGCTGGCTCCCCAGCTCCCACCTTGCTTTGCCACCCCCGCAGTGCTGGCACCAGTGTGCCAGGGGCTGGCACTGCCATGGGCACCCATGGAACCCCCAAAAAGAGGGGTGGTGGAGGAGAGCAGAGGCGCTGGCACACCATTTTGCTGCATGCTGGCATTGCCTGTGCTGCCAGTGCCCCTGGTACCCTCAGTAGTGCCAGCCAGGGGTCCCGGGGGTCCCAGTGGGGAGGCGCTGGGGAAGGTGGGGGGAGATGAAAGGCCGGCAGGGGCTGCTGCCTCTTTAAGCAGCTGCCAGATGTCTCTGAAAGGCTGGAAAAACCGGTTGGGGCGTGCTTCGAAGGGCCAGGCTCCCGGCGGCACTTCAGCTATTCCCAGAGAAATCCAAAAAATGCATACGCTTGGGAAGCCCTGTGCTTCCCCGCCTCCCCCTCCTCCAGCAGCCCTGATGCCGTGGGCTGGGGGTCCTGGCAAATGGGGTGGCACAGGTAGCTGGCACGGGTGTGGGGACAGTGGCATAGAGCTCTCCAGCAAGCCTCGTCCCTTTTGCCCCTCTCTAGTGGCGCTGGGGGAGCCATTGCTGTGACAGCAGCATCCTGGGCAGGTGTATTTTGGAGGCTGGGGATGGAGATGCCAGCCCTGGTCCTGTCGTCACCATGGGGTGCTGGTAATATGGCAGCCTGTTCCTGACTCTGTGGTCACTGGCCCTTGGGGGTGACATCATGAGATGCGCAGGGCAGGAGGTACCAGTCCCTCCCCTGACAGGGATAGGACTTTTGGGAGACACTGAGAACGAGGCTGACACTCCAAAATCATCCTCCCACTCCAAAATCATCCCCCAGTGGGGCTGACCAGCCCCGCTGCCACCAGCGAAGTCACCAAAAACTGAGCTGGGTGCGGGTGGCTCGGGGTGGGTGAGTGACCCTTGCCACAGGGTGCTCTGGCCACCAGGTCCAGTCGGGGAAGGTCTGGGGAGGGATGCGGAGGCACAGGGGAGCAGGAGGGCTGGGGCTGCCCTGGCCCCGCAGTCCCGCGCCCGCTCCCTGCCCGACGGCTTCGCCAAACCAGTCGGTCCAGCAGGGCCGAGAGAGGGAGGGAGCGGGAGGGAGAGCAAAGGGAGGGGACACAGGTCACCGCCACCTCCCTATTCCTGCTCCACGATGAACCCGAGCCAGCTGCGTTCGGGGTTGGGGGGGGGTGCTCGAGGGCGATACCCCAGCGTGGGCTTGGGGCAGGAGGTTTTTCAGCTCAGCCCTGGCCACCCTGTCCCGGCCGGCGGCGCGGTGCCTCCATCCCGCTCCCGTCACTCACCGTACATCTTGCCCTCATCTGAGAGGATGATTTTCCTCCGGCCGCAGGGTGGGTAGATCGCCAGCGCCTCCTGGAAGCTCTGCTCGATGTCTGGACTCCACACACCCTCGGCATCATTGTCCAGACTCTTGTCCATGCCGTCCTGGCCATCTTCCCGCCCCTCCCCAGGGCTGCCGCTGGCGTTCCAGCTGTTGGACGCTATGGTGCTGGCTGCTCTGGGCTCCGACCCTGAGCCCCCACGGATATGGGACAACCTGCTGGGACACAGGGGACACCTGTCAGAGCCAGGAACCCTTGCTGGGGCACGGGGTGCAGTGAGAGCATGGTGCCGGGTCTGTTCCTGGCCCTTGCCCTGCTCTCACTTGCACCCAGAGCAGCATCTCATTGTAGGGCACACAAACAGGCTTTCCTTGGGGGCAGAGCATGATCTCTATGAGTACCTCCAAGTCCAAGCCACAAGTGACCACCCAGGATCCACCCAGATAAAGTTTGGGAAGAAAACTGCCCCCAGCTACTGTGTTACCCATACACGGAACTTGGGCACATGGTGTTTATGGCTGACACCTCGGGACAGGGTGGCAGCAGCCCCAGAGCCTGTGAACCCTGACCCTGCAGCAGTACCCACTGCCAAACAGCAGTCTCTTTGGGCAAGCTGGCCCAAAAAACACCTCTAGGCCCCAAAATCCCGGCTCCACCATGCCTGGCAAAGGCAGAGCTGGGATTTGAAGGGAGATGCTGAGCAGCTCCAAGCCAGACCCCACTAATGGGAACCAGGTGGCCAGAGCCATCCAGCAGCCCTTCCCCTGGTACCAGGAGAGGCCCCCCACCCTGAGGATGCTCAGCTGGGAACCCGGGCCCTCCCCAGCTGGTTGGTGATGCTGGGGAGCCTTCAATCCTCCTCCTCTTCCTCCTCCTCTTGCCCAGCTCCCAGTGCAGCATTTCAGTGTTTTGCAATAACATGTTTGGCGGCAGCTGCCGGCGGTGGGAGCGGAGAGGTGTCTCCTGCGCCGCCGCGCTTCCCGGACGGGCTGGGAGTGTACAAAGGTCTCCGGCACAGACATCTCCTTTTAAAGGAACTGCTGAGCCCGCTGGCTCAAGTGCGCTGCGAGGCCTTGCTGCCTTTTTTTTTTTTTTTTTTTTTTTTTTTTTTTTTTTTTTTCCTTTTATAAAAAAAGAAACTTAGCCCCCCCATCCCTCCTCTCCCTCGTCGCGATGTGATGTCAGCCCCTCCGGTCCCGCCGCCCGTCCCTGCCCGCGTCCCCCCCGCCGCCGCTCCCCCTCTCGCTGAGCACTGTGGCCAAATAAGGAGAACTGGATTGTAGGATCGAGCCAGCCGGCCAAGGCAGGGATGGCGGCAGCGGTGCCGGACGGGCCAGCGGCACCCCGGCTGTGCCTGCTGCTGGGGGCTCCGTGGGGCAGCCCCCGGCAGGGATGCAGGGTCCAAACCCCGCAGGGTTTTGGGGATGGGAGGGCAGGGGAGCACCGGGACCAGGGACGGCGAGGTTGGCATATGGGGACAGGCCCAGGGGACCCTCACTCCCCCCTACAGCCCAGCAAGTGCATCGGGGCCCTGTCCCAGTGGGGCAGCTACAATGGGGTGCAGCTGCCTTGGTGCTGAGCCCTGGCTGCTTCACAGCAGCCCAAGACCCCCTGGCGGACCAGGACCCCCAGACATGGGGGAACCTGAGACTCCTCAGCTTCTGCAGCAGCCCAAGACCCTGCAGCCCCCAAAGGCCTCAGTGGTCTCAGACCCCACAGCAGCCCCATGGCAAACCCGGACCCCTCAGCACGGTAGCAGCTCAGGAGCCCCCAGTGTCACAAAACCTCAGTGTCAGGGACCCTGCAGGCCAGTGCCAGCCCAGGACCCAGCAGCATCCCAGGGCCCCACAGGGCTGCCATCAGCTCACCCTAACAGGGGAAAGCCCCAAGAGCTGGTGCTGGAGGGTGACTTCACAGGGACTCACCAGTCCCCCTGGCCTCCCCAGCTGATGGGTGTTTTTGGGGGCCAAGGGAAAAGCCATAGGGCTGAGAGCAAAACCACCACGGGGCTGGCTGCACCACTGCAGGCAGCGTGCCCAGTGCCCTGGGTCACCGTGCCAGGCACTGCCTGCACAGGCAGGGTGACAGCTGACCCCACACCCTGCCTGTGACACACGTGTCCCCCTCCCTTGGAGGTCCCCAGCCCCCTCCCACCCCACTCCCCCTCCAGCAGGGAAATCCCAGCCCAGCCTTTCCAGGGAAGCTGGGAGAGGAGGGAGGGTGATGCTGGGGCCCCGGCCAAGGTGCGAGGAAGCAGCTCCTCCTCCTTCTCCTCCTCCACCGAACCTGCTTTTGGCCAGGCGAAGACATTGGATTTCCTGGAGGGAGGGTGCATGCACCGCGCTGACGCAAGGCACGGCCGAGTGCCGCTCCACCCTGCCCTTACAAAACACCAACAACAGCAGCAATTAGGGAACCGGCACGGCTGGACGGCCTGCGGAGACCGTGGCCAGACCTGCTCAGCACAGGCAAGGGGACCGGACCGGCCAGAAAACGTGTCACCGGCTCCTGCCTCCCAGCTGCTCCCCAGGGACCAGGGCAGGGAGACCACCCCTCCCACAGCACCAGGCATCTCTGCAGGGTTTGGGGATCCCAGGACCGCTGACCCACATCCCCGGGGGATGTTTGCCTACTCTGAGGATGCTCACCACCCATGAGCGGGGATGGTCACTGACACCCACGCCAGGAGGGTGTCCCCACTTCCAGCTCACTTGCCCCTCACACCCTGAATCTGTGGGGGGGCACAGGCTCCAGTCTGCAGCTTTAGAGGGTGATGGAGGGGGCTGCACCCTTGTGAGGTCCCCCAGTGGACGGTGCCCACAGCAGGCAGGGGAGGATGCCTCCGGGGCAGCCCTTATCTCCCTGCCAGGTCAAGGCTGCCCAGGAGACTGGGACGGTGTTCCCACGGCTCCCAGAGCTTGGCCCCAGCACCACGGGCAGGGAACGTGAGGCAAACCTGGGCCCTGAGCAGCCACCCTGCTGGGGGAGCTGCTTGGGGTTGGGGACCCTGCTAAGGCTACGGGAAACCTCCTTAAACCCTGCAAAAGCAAAGGGGGACGCAAAGGGAGAAGGGCATCTGAGAAATGGGTGTTTTGTGAGGGAAGGAAATACTTTGGAGGCAGTGATGCAGTCAGAGAAGCACCGTGGGCACCCTGTGAGTGTCAAAAGACAGGAGCAAGGTGCTGCTGGATCCAGCACAACCAGCTGCGATAGGGATCGGGTCAGGGACGTGCAGGGTGGCACAGGGGAGAGCACCTGGGGCTGGGGACATTGTGACACGGGCAGAGGTGCCCCCATGCACCCAAACCTCATCCTCGACCTGTGCTGCCGAGCTGGGGGACAGCATATTCCTCTTCCCCAGCATGGTCAGCCCCAAAGGCATCATCCCATCTGGTGCACCATGAGGCACACCTCCAGCAGCCCTTGCACTGCCCCAAACCCTGCTGTCCCGCCCAAACTGGGACAGGGGTGGTGGCTGTTGTCACAGCTTCTCCTCAAACCACCTGGATTGGAGGGCACAGCCAGCAGCACTCGCTTCACAAGGGGGATTGCAGCACAGCACGTCCCCAGCTGGCACTATCCAGAGGGACAAGGTGTGGGGCAGAGCAGCCCCAAGGACCCCTTCTTACCTGGGGTTCTCCCAGACCATGGCAGGGGACATTGGGACAAAAAGACTGCAAAGGTGCTGGGGACACTGCGAAGGCAAAGAACCCTGCGAAGACAGGGAGGGGAGTCCAGCTGCATCCTGGCTCCATCCCGCCTCCCCATGCAGGGGGCCCAGGGCAATCCAGCCCTTCTCCCTCCCCCCTGCACCCGGACCCCACGGCAAAAGGATAAAAGTTCATGACAAGCCTGGGCAGGATCAGCACAGAGCAGCTCAGCCCCACACCGGCTCAGTGCCGCCTGCACCAGCCCTGTGGGGGAACACGAGGCTGCTGTCACCCCCTCCCTGTCACCGTGACTGACGGCACCCACACTCTGGAGGTGAGGGGGACACGAGTCCCCATCCTCCCTGGTGCTGAGCGTGCAGCCCCTGCCAGGGTGTGCTCTGTGACACCTCAGGGGCTCTAGGGCACCCCAGCTCCTGCGTGTCCTGGCACACTGGGGCTCAGGGAGGGCACAGCTGGGGCCCCGACACTGGCACTGATTTGTAGGCAGGCAGAGGCTTTTGCTAACGCGCCCCTCATTTCAGGCAGGGGAGCGCTGGCTGGGGGCCGTGTCCCCGTGTCCCTGCTCCTGCCTCTCCCCACCTGGTGACACGGCCGGGAGGAATGCTGCCCACGCGGTCACAGGGCCACCACCTCTGCAGAGCCCCTGGAAGGAAACCCAAAAGCTGTGGAGCTCCTGGGGGACGCCAGCAAGACCACGACACACCAGAGAAGACGTTGCCGTGTCCACGGCAGCGCACAGAGCGGGATGCTCTTGGCGCTGCCAAGGGTGACCCTGCAGCTCTTCACAGGAGCCCCACATCCCTGGCACCTTGCCCAGGGACCCTTTGGGAACACTGTGCCCCATTGCCACGGGGAAACACCATCCTGGCTGGCCCATGGCTGTCCCAGGGACAGCCAGAGCTCACCCAGGCGGGTGGCAGCGGCCGAGCAAGAGGCAGCGCAGCACGAGGAGGTTTGTTTACATTGTGCTCCTCTTCCAAACAGCTCTCAGGCTGCGGTGAGGGATTCCCTGGCTCGTGGAGGGAAGGGTGGCCACCCTGCTCTCTCTCACCCAGGTTTGCACCTCCCGACTGGCCAGGTCCTCTCTGAAGGGTCCCCCTGGCAGAGTCTGGGGACCCAGACGGTGGCAGAGCCCCCAGTGCACCAGGCCAGCTCCCCGTGAGACAGCCCAACTAATTTCCTCCCCTGTATCACTTCCTGTCCCTTCCGGCTTGGCGGGCGGCTCAGGAAGCAATCGGAGCGAGGAAACCGCAGGAAGCCACGTGGCAGCATCCCACCAGGGTCAGAACAACTGCCAGGGCTGCCCCAGGCTCCCCATGCCCCCCAGCTCCAGCTGGACCCCAACAGCAAAAGGGTCCCCTAGCTCCCAGCAAAGCCCTGAGCTGGCAGGGATGTGGCTGGTCCTTGCTCAGCCACGCGAGGTTGAGGGATGCTCAGACCCCTCATCCCAGGGAGCTGCAGACGAACAAAGAGAAAATGTGAGCGATTTGCTCCGAAAACATTTGGGGTAGAGAGGAGGAAGGGGATGAGGCAAACCCAGGGCACAGCTCCCTCCTAATGGCTGAATCACGGGCATCCAAACCAACCCCTCCATCTCCTTTTCCCCAGTCCTGGCAGGGTGGCACAGCTGGGTTTCGGCTCCTGGAGGACCTGAGCCGGTTTTGCTCGAGTCTTCAGGCTCAGGACCCGAGGGCAGAGGACAGACGGACACTGTAACCCGGCGTGCCTCCCTGGCCCAATTACGCTGCCCTGCCCAGCCAGCACGGGGCGTTTCACCCAGCAGCGCATAAATAGAAAGCTTTTAGAGCATTAATTGCTCTCTGTGTTATGAAACGAGCTGGATGGAAACAACAGGGTTGGAGTTGCCTGCTGGGGATGGGCCACCCCCATGTTGTCCCGTGACACCCCCAGTGCTGGTAGCCCATGGCACAGCCAGTGCTGGACACAGCAACCATTGGGGACTGCTGAATTTGCCAAAATATGTCCATCCCAGGATGTGTTCTCCTCAGCATCCCCCGTAGATGAGCTCAGAGTGGCCAACAAGTCCCAAGTCCTTGGGGACTCCCAGCTTGTCCCAAGGGGAAGCCAAAGGTCTCTGGTGTCAGGGGGGCACCAGGGAAGCCTGGGTCAGGCAGTTCTGTGCCTGCAGTGGGACAGTGTCCTACCACTGGGGCCAGCCGGGCATCCCAGGGACCCCACCAGCCCCCTGTCCTGCTCCTAGGAGGAGAAATCCCTCCACAGAAGAGCTCCAGGTGCTGCTGACCCCATTTTATGCCATTGCAGCAGGGCCAGGGAAAACGTCTCCCAGGGGACACTACCAGGCAAGGAGGAGGAGGAGGAGGAGGAGCAGGAAGGCTGAAATGAATTTCACACCTGCCCCCAGCCGCCTCCGCCCCCGTGAAACCCAAGCCTGCCCAGGCAGCAGCTGTACCCAGTGCCCGCGCTGTGGCACCCGCTGGAGCCCAGGGTTAGCACCGACTGCCACACTCAGCTCCCAGCCAGAAAAACCCCGTGGGATGGGGGGAGTGAGAACTGACTGGGGGGGGGGGATCAGCTCCTGAGACACCGGGCAGAGCTGTCAGGCATTACCACCCCAGCCGAGACACCGAGATGTCCCTGGCTGCCAGAGTCTGACACAGAGTGTGACACTGCACTGTCACCCGGCCACTGTCACCCCCGTGAGGGGGGCATGCCTCCCTGCCCTCCTGCTCGGAGCAGTGCCCAGCTGAGGTCCTCCAGGAGCTGCAACAGCAGGTACAGGCTGCCCTGCAACAAACCCCATCGGTGACTTATTCCCAGAAAAGGGATATTTTGATTTAGCACCATTTTACTGCCACCACCCCAGACAGTCCCAGCGAGCAAATCCTTGTGCACGCCAGGAGCGTGCTGGGAGCCCGTGGCAGCTCATCGCCTTCTCCCAGCATCTCCTGCCCCTGCCCGAGCCGAGAGCTGGAGACGGGCACAGCGACTCCAGCTCCCGCAGATTGAAAAATTGCTCTGGAATCCTCGGGGAGGAAAATTGCTAAAAATACATGGAGGCAGTATTCTTGGTAAAAGAAGGAGCTCCAGCGAGGAGCATGGCCCAAGAGTGCCAGGGAGCCCAGCACAGCGTGCTAGACCCCTGCCCAGCACGCTGATGTCCAAACACCGCAGCTGGACCCTGACAACTCTGCAGTGCCACCCAGGCGAGGCTGCAAGGGGACACAGCAGCCACCCCATGCAAGAGCTGGAGCCCAAACTCGTGCCAGAGAGGGGCACAGGTGCTGGCAAACACGGAAAGCAGAACCCTGCCCAACCCATCCACCAAGCGCGCCGGCACAAAGCCGGGCAGGGAAAAGCAGGGTCTTGGACCAGACCTTCTCTCCCGGACTGTGAAGCGCCCAGATCTTCCTGCTAATAAAAACCCGACGCTCGGTTGGGTCGGGAGCTCGCATGCCTGCGTGCGGGTGTGCTTCTTCCTAAACCCGAATTGCCTAAGCCGGCGGGGGGGAGGCAGGAGCTGGCTGCCTCTGGGGGAAGGGCGGGCGGCGAGGAGCTGGCATGGGAACGGCAGCCCATCCTCCACGCACCCGCGCCGCTCCGCGTCTGTAAACTTTGAACATCTTCCGGAGAGAAGTTAGTGGCTATTGTGAACAGCTGGATCTAATTTTACGAGGAGCGAGGAGGAGACAGTTGTGGGGAAATAATAAGGCTTGGCGCTCACAGGCGAGGATCCCCGAGCCCGGCCAGCCTTCCTGCCTCCACCGCACTCCGCCGGGGGAGCGCTGGCGAGACGGTCACGGCGAAACTGAGGCACGGAGCAGCGCGGGGCTCACCCGCCTCCCGGATAATGCGAACCGGCAATCCGGGGCTTTGCCCTTGAGTGTTTCCCCGGACCCACCGCGCCCCTCCAGCAGCCGGGGCATCCGCGGGGGCACGGCTCTTCCTCAGAGCACCAAACTGGGCTGCCAGCCCACGGCAGCATCTTCAGAGCCAGGGTCACCCAGCGCTCACTCTCGATGCTCGTGGGCACCGCGGTGCGAGTGCGACACCTCCCTCCAGCCGGCTGCTTCCCCTGAGGCTCTGCCCACCTCCTAAAATTAGCTGCAGCCCTGCTGTCCCCTCCCCGGCCACCCCCCGCAGCCCGGGGAGCTCTGCCAGCACACGCTCCGGGTCCGTCCCGATCCCCCGGCAAGCAAAGGGGGAAGGGGGATCAAGCAGCCTCCTCCATCACTCACACCTCGCCTGCCGCCCGGCAGCCAGCGCCTCCCGGGAGCAGCGCAGCCCCGCAGTCACCTCGGTGCCTCTGGCTCCAGGAGTGTGCCCGAGGGTGAGCTCCGGGTCGGCTTTATAGAGCAGAGACCCGGCACAGCCTGTGACACACCCAGTGCCCCGCTGGGAGGTGGCAGCGGTGGGCACGCTGGGTTTCCGTGCTGCTGCTGTCTCATGGCAGCATAACGGGGGACACTGGGGGCGTTGGAGCATCGCATCTGTTTGGGACAGGATGGGGGGGACGAGTTCCACTGGGATTTGTGCTGCCAGGATGGGACGTGCCTCGTGCGATCGGTGTTTCCCCCCAAATCCTTTGCCCACAGGTACAGCTGCACCAGCGTAGAGCCCGATGTGAACACCGTCACCACAAGGCCACCATCTGCCAACCCCAAGAACGAGACCATGGGGTTCACGGCCTGTCCCCTCCAAAGGGCTCGGCCTCGTGGGCTCATCAGGAAACCCTGCCACGAGCTGCACGGGGAGCCCAAAATGACACCAGCACCGCACGACCCCCTGCTCCCACCACCACGGCCAGGCGAGCGGCTGACCCGCACCACGAGGAGGTTTTCCCGGGGCCCCTCGCTCCCATTTCACAGGCGGGGAAAACTGAAGCAGCGGGAGCTGCAGCAGCAAGTCCAGACCCGCAGCAGGATCCGGACGTGCGTTATCGCGCAGGGGGGGCCGCTCCTGCCGCGTGCCCGCTGCAGGCTGGTGCGGGGCATGGCCCCGCCGGCTCACCCCATCATTACCTTCCCTCCTTCCCTCCCTCCCTCCCTCCAAAAAAACATTTCATAAGTCGCCACGTGACGGTGGCAATAGCGAACGCCCATGCGCTTCAGGTGTCTGCCCCAACCACAACACGCAGGTGGCTGGGCTCGGCCCCGTGGCTCCCGGCCTGGCCCCCACCCCAAATAACACCCTGGACAAACAGCTGAGAAGGTCAGGGCACGGCCTGGCCGCTCGGCAAATCCCCCGTGGATGGAAGCTCCCAAAACCAAGGGTGGTTGATTCCCATCCACCACCGGCGCTCAAGGTGATGTAAACACTGTGGCTGTCCCACCAGCCTCTTGCCAAAGCCATCAAGGATTTAATGAGAGAGGGAAGCTCCTAGAGATGGGACATTTTTTGGAAAGCATCCTTCCAGTTCAGTGATGGATGGAGAGATTCCAACCTCACGAAGAGCCTCAGGATGGCTCTTGTCATACAAATCCCAGCAGCACCCCTGGTTAGGGTTTTGCTGCCCCTTCTCCCCTCTTCCCCTCCATTTTCCACTCCCACAGACGGAAGAAGAGGTATGAACGCAGGAAAACGCAATTTCCCCCCCAACAACAGCCCAAAATTGCCCATTTATGCCATTTCTGGCATGCCTGCACCCAGTCTCACCACCGAGCTCACCTGCCACCAGCCTCGTGCTCTCTGTGTGTTTGATGGGAGCTGCGCGGTTACTTGCTTTTTAATACATTAATTATAGCTGATTACCGCTGCCACCCCCACCTCCTCAGTGCCATGACCTGCTCACACACCGCCAGGAAAAGGCTCCTTCCTTCGGCACAGCGCCAGGGCCACCGGGACTCGCCTCCCAACCCACTTGGTGGTGGCAAGATGGGGATTAAATGGCGATTAAAAGGAGATGCTGTTTCTGATATCGTGATAAACAGCCACCGCATGTCATGGCAAATGGATGCAAGTCCCTTTTATTGATGGAGCTGGAGGACTCTGCTTTGGAGGAAAGGGATTTTAGATGTGGGATGACCGCTGGAGGGTTATGCTGTCCAAAATGAAACATCCCCCTACTCTGAGCTGTGGGGGGGGGGGGGGGGCTGCACCCCAGTGTTGCAGCCACCTCGGGTAGGATGAGGCTCCTTGAAATACCTGGGTGCCATTTATAGAAGGTGGCTAGACCCGCTGCTTTCAAAGGGTTATTCCTGTCAGAAAATCCAGTGTGGTGCCAGCCACATGCCCACGGTGGGGAGGTAGCTGGGTGCTCGAAGTCCCTGGGGATGGCAATGTCCCCCTGTGTCACCCAGCTGTGAGGAGGAGCCTCTCACCCCACAGCCATCTGCAGTCTCTTCCCATGGGAATGCTGACCCTGTAACACCCAAACAGGGTCAAATCCAGTGCCTTCTCCCCACGGGACAGTCATGCTCGTCCTCTCTGGTGGGGAAGTGCTGGGGCACTGCCACAGTGACTATTACCTGCCCTGTCACCAGGGTCCCAGCCCCTCTACCCATTTCTCTACTGGCTTCACCACTGAGTGACCCCTCGCCCGCTTTGGGGACCCTCTTTCTCCCAGTCTTGGGGGAAATGACCCCCAAGGGGTGTGGGCTGTGAGGCCACAGAGGCCCCAGTGCCAGTGGGTGCATGGGGGGTGCATCAGCCTGGCAAACCCCAATTCTCCACTCAGCATCACGAGCGCTCCAGCACCGGGGGGAGGTTGGCAGCCGGGCTGGCAGGGCCCCCCAGGGTGGCCGGGCACTGCCAATGCCCTGACTCACGACACGCACGTACCCGCGCGGGGTAAAGCGATAGGAGGGGAGAGAGGATGCCGGAGCCCAAAATACCCCGGCGTGCCTGACACAGGAGATTATCGCTTTGCTGATGGGACCATCGCCCAGCCCGGCTCGTCCCGGCTCCCTGCAAAGCACCAAAACCCCCCAAAATCCCAAAATTACCTTTCCCCCTGCCACCCCATGCCAACCACCCAACAGCAGTGAGCAGCTGCAGGGTGCCCGCCACACCAGCTGGGCCACTGGTATCATTTTCAGCTGGTTTCTCCCCAAACTGGTTTTTTTTTCTCACTCAGTAGAAGCCAAATGTGTTGTATAGGGCCTGAGCGGTTTCGGGGGGTTGGAGGTGGGTGGCTCTGCGAGGGCTTGGCCGTATTTTCCTTCCAAGGGGGTTAAGAGGGGAAAAAAAAACAACACCAAACCCAAGGAGGGTGTAAAAATAAAATAATAATAATAATAATAATAAAGATGACACACTGCTGAAAATTATACACCTAATTGCCGCCTTGTTAGCAAAGCACCCCTATGACGAGGCACAAAGTGTTTAGCATACAGTCAGTGCGTGGTCATCCCCTACATGCGTGTGACACACATGTAGCGTGACACGCGGGTGACCCCGCACCTCGCCCGGGACCCTCCCGCGCCGCTTCCCCGGGGGGCTTGGGCCGGGGCGGGCAATCCCTGTCCGCAACGTCCGGCGCCCGCCCCGAACGCTCCCGACGTGCGGGCACAAGGCCCCTTTGTCACCCCGGGGATGCGCCGCGGGGGGACTCGGCGGGGACCGGTGCGGGGGCAGCGCAGCCCCGACGGGGCGGGAGCCCGGGGACCCGACGGGGTGTGGGGGGAGTGAAAACAGCCCGATTGTACCCCCCCTCAAGCACACACCCCATCGGGGGCGTCGGGGGGGGAGCCCCGGGGGGAGGCACCGAGCTGCCGGCTGGGGGGCGACCAGGGCTGGTGCGACCCCGCCGCCATCCGCCGGGGCTCGGTGCAGGCGGAGGGCTGCGGGCCGGGAGGAAGGAGGGGCTGGAGGAGGAGGAGGCGGAGGAAGGGGGGTTGGGAGTCTCTTCCCGACGAGAGCTTACCTGCTCCGTGCTCCGGAGGGGCTGGGCCGGCCGCGGGTGCCGGGAGCGGGGCCGGGGCCGGAGCGGGGCCGGGGCCGGGCCGGGCCGGGGCGGGCGGCAGGAATGCGGGGAGCGCGGCGGGCTCCCGGGTCCGCGCACGGAGCCAGGCGCAGGGACGGGAAAGTTTATGCGAGGGAGGAGCGGAAAGTTGGGAGTCAATCAGGAGGCGGCGGGGCCGGGCCGGGCCTCCTCCTCCTCCCCTAACCTCCTTCTCCACCTCCTCCTCCTCCTCCTCCTCCTCTTCCCGGCCCTTCCTCCCGCCCGACCCTCCCGACCTCCCCGTCGAGGCAGCGGGCAGTGGGGACGCGGGACTTCCCTTACACAGGGGGGTTTATTTTTTGGGAAAGGGCAGCCCTGGAGTTCAGCTCGGCCCGGGTTATAGGAGCGCCCTCTATGAGCCTTCCTCACCTTCGTCCTCTTCCTCCTCCTCCCTCCAGCATTCCCGGGATGCGGCCCTGGGATGCGGCCTTTGGCCAGGGCATGAAGGTGCTGCTGTCCCGTCTTGTCCTGTCCCGTGCACACCTTCATCCCCTTCTGCACTTCTTCATCGCCCTCTGTGCTCACCTTCATCCCACTCTTCGTTCCCGCCCTCCTCCACTCACCTCCATCCCCTTCCACACATTTTCATTGTGTCTGCACACTGTAATGCCCTGCCACACATCACCCTCCTCTTCCTTCCCATTGTGACACCTTCATGCCCCTCCAAACACCCTCATCCCTCTGCTCATCCTCACACACACCCACACCCACACACACACACTCTCTCAGTCCCCTGCATCCCACCGATCTGCAGATTCCCCAGTTCTCCCAGACACGCACCCCATGGTGCCCAGGATGGGGATTTCAGCCCACGCTGCTGGGATTTCTCGAGGGCGTTCAGCCAGGATCCACGCCGTGGTCACTTCCTCTGAGTGAGCTGATGGGTGGTAATGTGCTAAGCCACAGCAAGCAGATCACATACAAATCCTGGCCATGACCCAGCCTGACCATCAGGAACTGCAGCCCCAAAAGGGGCAAAAGCCCCAGTCCCCCTGGCCACTGGGCCAGCACGCGCCACAGGCCTGCGCCACGGTACCCAAAACCCCCAGAGATAAATCAGGGCGAGGAATCCTCCCAGCGCCCTGCTGGGAGAAGGGATGTTCTTTCCTTCTAGAAACATATTTTTCTAATTTTCATCATGAGCTTGGTTGTATTCAAGCGTTTTGGGACAAGACAGCCAATGCTTCAGTCCGTGAAGTGACAGGCTCTGAAGCATCCAGCGCATTCAGCAATTGTGTGTGATTCATAAAGCCATATCGCATTCTTCCACCCTTGGCCTGCTGCTAACTTGTAAGAAATCTGGACCAAAAACTGCAACAAAATGGCTGCTATTCTCCAAGGGCTGTTCAGAGCCTCGTTACTCATCCCTTACTTGGGCAAAAATGACATTGAGTGCTCCTGGAGATGACAGCCTTAATTGAGTTCAATAGGAGTTTAGGCTGAGTAAGGCATGAGCAAACAAGAGTGCATTAGCCCATGAATAAAAAGCCTGATCCACAAATGTTTAGGAACACATGTAACACTGAGCAGGGGAGTGCTGAGGGGGTCACTGCTGCTCTGGCCTTGCCATTTGGGCAGGGGTCTGGCTACAGCATCCAGCACAACCGATAGCGATGCTGGGATGAGCTTGTTCAGGAGTGCAAAGATTCAAGGCTGGCTCAGTGGTTTGTTTCCATTCTGCCTCTTAATTTTTATTTATTTTCCTCCTTCAGAAGTCCATAGTCCTTGTTTCTGCTATTTTTTTGTCCACTGGTGGGAACAGCAACTTCCTTTCTCAAATTATAATATAAAAGAGCTGCAAGCTGCAACGCCATAAATAATATTTTCTTATGGCCAGAACATCCAAGTCTAGGCAAGACACCAAGAACAGCTACAACATTGTAAAACTCCAACACTTCTCCAGAATGGATTCACTAATTAAAAAATTACTCCTTTTAAAAAGCAGTTGAAAAATACTGGCTTTCCCATTGCCGCCTGTCGCTTGCTGCAGTGAGAAGGAGCCCATCCTGCAAAGCTACAGCTGAGCTAAGCAGCAATCAGTTTGCCTTTCCCTCTAAAAAAGGTCACCAAATAAACAGAAGGGGAGGGGGAGGGAAGAGAAGAACACCTCATCACAATCACTTCTTTAATTAATTAAAGTATTGCCACTTCAAAGCTGGAGAGAGATCCCCCAGGGCTGGGGCCATGGCAGCTCGCTGGGAAGCAAACAGCTCCAGCCCTTCCATTGCTGGACAAGGAGTTTCCCAGTGCTGGTCTCCCCTCCCACAGCCCCCAGGATGTACCAGCCCTTCCCTCCTCAGGCTGCCCTCCAGGTGGGGCATTTGCCTCCCAGAACCCACGGAAATATCTGTCAGCCCCCCCAAGAGAGCAGGGCTTAGAGCTGGGTGCATGGAGCCCCCCAAGCCCCAGGATCTGCGGAAGAGGGAGAAGCCAGTGGTTGGAGAAGAGCCCCCACGTCCACCTTCCTGCTCAGCTCCGGGCCAGCAGCTTTCCACTCATCAGCACGGGATGGGGATGAGCCATGGAGAGAGCCAGCACTGCAGTGACACTGGTCCTGGCTGGGATGTGCTGCTCAGCGGCGAGGTGGGGCCTTATTTTTTTCCTCCCCTTTGCCTTATAAGCACCTCTGCAAAAATAAAACGCATTTCCCAGGGGGTTCCCTTGAGGAGCTGACGACAGTCGCCTCTGGCCACTGGCCATGCTTGTGCCCCTGCACGAGCACTTTGTGGGGTTGAATCCATGCCTACAGCACCAGCCCAAAGCCAGCACCCCTAAAACGAAGCTTCAGAAACCTCAAAGTCTCACACTGCAGGGAAAACATCATCCCTGGGGACTGAGGAAACCCTTTCTCTAAGGAATACACACACTTTGGACTCGAACACCATTGATAAGGCTCTTTCTTCTTCTTTTTTTTTTAATCTTTTCTTGCAGCAAGCATTCCTTTCACACCCACGCACACCCCAGCATCCTCAGCCATTGGTCTGGCGGCACATCCGTCACACTTTCCGCCGGCCAAAGTAGATACACATTTCAACTGCTCCCATCCCTCATCTCCTCTGGTGTTAACAGCCAGCGCAAACAAAGGGCCCGAATATCCATCGCCCCATTAAATTGCTTTCATTTGTTTCTTCTGCCACAGTTGGTTTGCGTTAGAGGGTTTGTAAGAGGGATTTCGGGTGGGCGGCTGATGCAGTGGCTGCTCTGACATTGGGTGACACTGCATGGGACACCCAGGACGGGGATTTTTGCTCTGCCATGGGCGACGGGCCAGGGAACGTGAAGGGTTTGCAAGCAACAATGGGCAAATGGAAAATGGAAACTTTCTGGGTGAAGGGAGGGAGAATCAACCTGGGGAGCAGCTGGGATATCAGCAGACAGAATATGGGGAGCCCAAACCCCTCTCTCTCTCACGGCTGCTTCTTTTCTCCTTGCACTGGAGGAAATGGGGACAAGCATTAGCTCAACCGTTAGCTGAGCTCGTCCCGATTTCAAACAGATGTTGGGTTTGTGGCTGGATTTGGGCAGAAAGCTCTTGCTTTCCCCACATTTGCTGGCCATACCTCGTCAGGGACGCTGGCCCTGAACTGCTGTGGCTGGTTCTCCCTTTAGCTCACAAGATGTTCTCTGAGCTCGCTGTGTGGGTAATGGATGATGTCCCACGTGGGTTGGCTTGTCCCCAAGTTGTCCACCTCTGCCTGCCTCACCACGAGCCTCTGCCCAAGAATCATGAAGCCTAGATTCATACAGCTGGGGAAAATCTCCACTCCCATCTGCAAAGCCACTGGAGCAGATGTTCACCATTGGCCCAGCAGCTCACGGTGCCCCTGTCACTGTCCTGAGCTCCAGGCTCCGGCCTGTGATGTTGCGACACTGCCCAGAGAGGATGAGCATCCCTCTTGCACAATCACATCCATCTCATCCATCCGCTCCTCAGCCTTTCTGCTGCAGCTCCCTCTCAGCTGCATTAACCTGGGGGGCCCACACCACCCCCTTTGTGTCCTGGGAAGGGAATCCCACATGGTTCTGGAGCCAGTGTGTGAGCTGAGCAGGTGAGAAAGAGCACCAGAGAGCTGAGGATGGTGTTTCAGGGCTCCTTGGCACGTCCTCGCTTTTCTCACCGCTGAATTAATCAGATTTGTTTGTGCAGCCAAATCCTCACCCCACAACAGGTGAAACTGGGGGCATGAGCTGTCCTGCTCCCAGTGAGCTGCCTCTCTTCAGCATCTCCCCACCGGTCTGAGACAGGGGACGGCACCTTCTGTCCACCACCTCTCACGAGCAGAGAGCACCAGTGAGGCAGCTGTGGGGACACCTGGGGCACGTGAGGTCTGGAGGGGCATCGCAGAGTGAAGGGGCAGCAGGAGCTGAGGGCACGGGGAGCTCAGCAGGGCCCGTCTGGGTGCTGAGCGTGACTCAGCACCGCACCACACCTCATGAGTCACCCCACTGCTTCCTGGTGCACCCTGAGTTTTCTCTTCCAGGTCTCTCCTGGCAGCACTGACCCAGCTGGGCCACCTGCCAGCAATGCAAGCTCTGCCTCACGTGCCTGCCAGCCCTCCTCTGCTGGCACTGTCACCCCTCGGCACGTGCCTGTGTGCTGTTGGTGCCAGGCTGCTTCTTAGGGACCCAAATCCCCAGCAATTCCTGGGCAGTGAGGTGAGACCCAGTGGGTACAAACACACCATGGGCACCAGGCATCCACTCACACCAGGGCAAAATGGGACAAAAGAGGGGCTTTGTGCTTGGTGGGCAACGAGCTGGGATGGGGGCTTTTGCTGGGAGCTTAGGCAGAGCCCACCTGCATGCGGCCAGGGATGAGGAAACACAAAGTGAGGAGACCACCTACCCCCTTCTCACTGGGAGACTGAGCATAAACCAGAGCAAACAAACAAAAACAAACCAAACAAAAAAAAACCCAAGAACAACAACAAAAAAAAAGCAGGGGAGGGTGGATGAGTTTCCAGGATCTGAGTCCAAAGGGATGAGACAGGGATTGCAGTCAGCCTCATCTGCTGAATATGAATATACCTCCAGCCTGGCTCTGCCATCACCCCAGCCCAGCGATTTGCCCCGAATTTGCCTGGAAAGGGCGGCTGCAGCTGGGTGAGCATCCCACAGCACTCAGCGGGCACCAGGTGCCTTGAACCACCCCAGGAACAGCCGTGACTGCAAGAAGGTGGAAACGCAGGGAGCGGAAGAGGACAGGGATGCAGGAGCATCCTCCGGGCAGCCCCGGGGGTCCCGGTGCAGGAGCTACTCGCAGGCCAGCTTCCCGTCGAAGCTGGAGAGGGCGATGGCGAAGGCCTGCACGGCGCACAGGGGGTAGTTGTAGTCCATGGTGAAGGCGTCATCGGCCACACGCCCAAACTGCATCACGATGTAGTCAGCTGCGGGAGAGAGGGCGAGCTGCTGGGCTGTCACCTGCGCACCCAGCCTGCCTTCCCCCGGCGAGCCCACGCCGCAGCGTCCCAAAGAAGCTGCCCGAGCACCCCCACCCAAACCCGGCCTGTGACTCCTGCGCTGTGCTGCAGCACAGATCACCAAAGAGCATCATTTTCCCATGGCACCCTCTGGTCCCTCCGGCACCCCCCTCCCTGGGTGCCACAGCCCCCCAAGGGACAGGGACCCCACTCACCCCACCCCCCCCCTGACCGTGGGATCGCTGCTACTGGAGGGCGGGTGACAGGAAATCTGTAAAAATAACCAGGGGCCCTCAAGAGGCTTTTTCTGTCCCGTAACCCAACACCCCGGAGGCCAAGGGCTTCTGACTGCGCCGGACAGGTGACGAGCAGCCGCATCCAGGCAGAGCTGCTGCCACCCCTGAGGGACTGTCCCCAAGGCACAGTGCACCCCAGGGTGAGCCTGCCAGCAGGGTGGGGTGTGTGCTGGGCACAATGCTCGGGGCTGAGTGGGTGGCTGGAGTGTGTTGGGGGCTCAGCACCCCACAGGATCTGTCCTTGCCCTAAATCTGCCCGGCAACAGGAGCCCCACACGGTGCCCCTGCCAGCGCCAGGGCGCAAGGGCAGCTCCTGCAGGGAGTCCTGTCTGCCTTCATCCCAGCTCCAGCAAAGGCAGGCAGGACTCCAGAGCATGAAAAAACTAAACTTCAACAAAAACAGTGGGTGCTGGGGCCAGCTCATGAGGCAGTGCTCCTCCACCCTATGCCCTGTCCCATCCCACCCCCGTCCCAGCTTACGGTCACTGCTGTGCACAATCTGGAAATTTTTGACGGAGGCGTGGGTGACCCGGCCGTGGAAATTGAGGACGTAGGATTGGGTCTCGTCGTTCCACACTGGGGCTTTGTTGTGCAGCTCGATCACGTTGTCCATGTTCCTGTTCTGCCATCGCATCAGGAGGCCGTCGTTATCCTGGGGAGGGGCAAGAGGGAGGGGAGCAGAGTTGGGGTGACCCCTCCAGAGCCCTGCCACCTCCTGTGGCTTGCCTGGGGGATGCTCTGTAGCAGTACCCACCTGGAAATGGGATCTATCATGGAGAAAAAAACAGACACCGTATCTCCCACCTCCCAGGGACACCTTGAATTTCAGGGACACCTGAAAGCCTTTCCATGCCCCAAGATGGGTAAAATCCAAGGTGGCGCCCAGCAAACCCGGCTCCCAAGGAGCTTCTCCCAGTCTGGCCCAGCAAACCCGGCTCCCAAGGAGCTTCTCCCAGTCTGGCCCAGCAAACCCGGCTCCCAAGGAGCTTCTCCCAGTCTGGCCCCTGACTTACGTTCCGGGGCCGGATGGGCACCCTCTCACAGTCAGCATTCATCCCAGGGATGATGACAGTCATCTTCCGGGGGCCTTTGAACCCTAAAACGTTGGTCTCCTGCAAGAGAAACCCTGTCCCTAAAACCAGCAACCACTGCGGGTTACAGCCTCTCATGGGGGCTGAATGAGGGCTTGGGGGTTGCTCCAGCCCACCCCACATGTCTGCAAGCCCCAGTGAAGGGGTGCAGGGCGGGAACCCCTCTCTCCCTGCCTGGGAGAGCCAGGAAGGGGCTCCCTGTGTGGCTGCTCTTACGTAGACCACGGCCGAGAGCTCCTGCCGCACGTTGGACCAGTCAGCGTTGGCCCTGTCGGGGTTGGCGCCGTTGTCGAACACGGTGAACCTCGTGCCCATCAGGTTGGATCTGCAGCCAAGGGTGGGACATGGCCGTGGCTGATGCCACTGAGTCCCCACCACCCCTCTCCAGGCACAGCCTCAGTTTTGGTCTGGCTGCAAACCCCCGGTGCTGCTCCCCACCAATGCCGACCTTCCCACTCTTCAGTGATTTTCTTGGGTTCAAGGAACCCCTAAATCGGGGTGTGACAGGGTGCTGCCACCACGGGGACCCCCAGCATTGCTGTGTGGCTGCTGGCAGTGCAGGCTGGGACTTGCCAGGCACCTTTTCTAGCCATGACCTGTCTGCTGGGAGGAACCGGCCAAGCTTGTTTTCCCCTCTCAGCCCCCTACCACTCCTCAGGTCAGACACGGCAGTGGGAAACGCTGAATTTAACCTCCTGTTTGTGCCAGCTGTAGCTTGGGACAGCCTGTAAGCCATGGAGTGGGAAGAGGGTGCTGCAGAAATGGGGTGCCACCAAACTGGGGTGCCAGCTCTGCTCCTACCTCAGCTTCCCAATGAAGTTCTCTCCACCCCGTGACAGGTCAGTGGGGTCGATGGAGATGAGGTAGTTGGAGGTTTTGCTCTTCTTACGCTTTCTCCCAGCAAGGAGGAACACCTGGTAGAGCAGTGGGACCGTGTGGGAACGGGACATTGCCACTGCCATCGCCACTGCTGTCACTGCCATGACCTTGAGCAAGTCATGAAGATGATCCCCAAAATACTGTCTGCATTATGGGGCTGAGACCAGACCAGCCCAGCTTTAGCACGGCTCTCTAGCCACTGTTAGCTCATCCTCCCAGGCACCACCCACAGGGGCATTTCCTGGGAGGAACTGCAGGAGAGAGGAGCAGCCTCATTCAGGATGCACCAGCACAGGGGGATGCAGGCGAGCATTCCCCCAAACCCTGAGGGTGCTCTCTGGGATGGATGCAGAGCCCCAGGGGTCTCCATGACCCCACCCCAAATCACCTTCTTGTCATTGTCCAGGTGAAGGTAATAGGTGGGGTAAAGCCCCCGGTCCATGCCCTTCTTGTCCCGTGTCACCCGGCACTTGACGGTCACTCCCTGCGGCGCCGGCCGCAGCACGAACTCCTCCAGGTTGTCCACCTCGATGACAGGGGACGGGGGCCTCTCCTCCTTCTGCTGCTGCGTGAGAGGGGATGGTGATCCCAGAGCCCCCCTCCTTCCCCACTGAATTGCTCCTTGCTATCCATCCCCCCTGGCCTCTGAGGCTGGTGGCTTTGGGGACACTCTGGTGTCACTGGGGGGTGCTGCAAACCTCCTGACCTGCCCTGAGGGGAAGAGCTGCTCTTCCCCCACCCTGAGGGGTTCCCCATGGCTCTGAGGGTTCTTTTGTACCTTCTTTGATTTCTTTGCTTTCCCCTTCTTGTTGGAGTTTTTCTGCAGGGTCTCTGGGGTCTCCTCCTCACTCTCAGCCCCTTTGGGAGGAACTGCTGGCAGGAACAGGTGGGGACACAGAAGGGAGAAGATCCTGACTCCACTGAGCCCCAAAATCAAGCTCAGCATAGACCCGTGCCAACATCAGTGATTGTAACCCCCTCCTCATGGCCAAGCTCACTGCACCCCCAGAAGCTTTGTCAGAACCCACCACCCTCCAGTGCTGGGCTCTCACCTTTCTTTTTGGATTTTTTCTCTTTTGGGGGGTCCCCACCAGTCTGAAAGAGGGATGCTGGGTTTTTCTTCTTCTCTGACCTAATGGGTTTGGTGCTGGAGTCGGAATCATCCTCCTCATCACTGCTGGTGGTGGCTGTGAGGGACATGGGGGGACATGGTCACACAACTCTGGGGGCTGTTGGCTCAGGGTGATGCCATCAGGCAGCAGGACTGGCTGCCACCTCCTCCTGCTCGTCCCATACCTTTCTTCTTGTTTTTCTTCTCCTTCTTCACCTGGAACACAGACATTGGCTCCTTCTTGGTGCTTTTGGCAGATTTGGCTTTGCTGTCAGGGTCGCTCTTGTCTTCTGCTGGGACAGAGGAGCTGGTGACCAGCCAGGCAGGGGATGGGAACGGGCAGTAGTGGGGACAAGGAGGGGACAGGGTCAGAGCAGCAGCAAGGGCTGAGCTGGGGGGAGATCGCTTGGGGAGGGGGCGATGGCTCTGCAGCCCCCTGAGCCTCCCGGGACAGTAACGGGGTGCAAGGCACTTCCCTCGTCCCAGCAAGGACAGATCCCAGAGGCACCAGAGCTGGGCTTAAGCCATCCCTGTCCCCTGGGCACTCACCCTTCGGCTTCAGCTTCTTCTCCCCCCCGCCTGAGAGGGGCTCTTTGGGAAGCTTCTTCTTGAGCTTTTTTGGCGGGTTTTTATTCTCCACCTCTTCTTCCTCTTCCTCATCGTCCTCATCCTCAGCCGGCTCTGCCCAGAGGTGACCACGGCGTCAGCCAACACAACGTCCTTTGGCAGCGGGGGACCCCGGGCTCGTGGTGAGCGAGGAGGGACCGTGCCTGGGCGGCAGCGGCCGCTCTCGCTGTCCCCGCGGGGCGGTGGCCGAGGGAGCCGGAGCCGGCCCGGCCGCGCTGTCCTGCGGGGCGTGGGCCGGGTCCAGCGCCGGGCTCCGCGGCCGCGGCCACAGCGCTCTCTCGCGGCCGCAGCCTCGCCGTGCGGAGCCGCTTTTCGCTCCGGAGAAGTGTGCGGGGACCTCAGTGCCACCTACCCAGGGAGTGTGTCACCCCCCCCTTGCCCACTTTCCCACTCTCCCCCTCGATACCAACTCCCCGACCAAGGCGATGAGCGCAGGTCCCCTGCCACATCCCCGTTTCTCCCAGGTCCGTAGCTGGGTTTTAGCCAAAAAACTCTGCCGGGGATGTGCAGAGCCCCAGCAGAGCCCCAGCAGAGCCCCAGCAGGCACTGGGAGCACCGACGGCGCTATCGGGACATGGTACAGGGGGACACGAGGTGCCACGAGCGAGTGTCTGCAGAGGGGTTGGGTGTTGCCCCCGCACCTTGTGGCTTCTTGGAGCCCTTGGGCACTTGGGAGCGGGGAGCCAGGCTTTCCTTCTTCTTCCGAGGCTCCTTGGTGAATTTAGAGGAAGGGTCCTTGTCGCTCTCCTCCTCCCCCTTCTCCTCCTTCTTCTTCCTCACCTTCTTCACCCCTGCGCATTTCAAGAGATGCTCACGATGGAGAGCGCCTCAGGTGCGGGATGGGGCACCCCATTTCCCCCATTTCCATGGGGGCTGTGGGAGATCTGTGCTCACCCTGTGCCGGGGCTGGAGGCTCCTCTGCAGCCCCTGCCTCACTCGGCTTCTTCACCCGCGGCCGCCGCGGTTTGGCCTCGGGCTCCAGCCCAGGCTCCTGCCTCTTCTTCTTCAGCTTCTGCCCTCATGGACGGTGCTGCAGAGGTGGTGCCAGCCTTAAACACCTTTTCCCTTCACCAGGCACCCCCTGCTCATACAGCACTGGGTTCCTTTCAGAGATGCAGCCGGGCTTTTCCCCAGCCCAGCACGGGAGCAGGGGACACGCTCTGGAACAGGGACACACTGACACCTTCTGATGTGTGACTTACCATGGGGCAGCCCCCGGGGAAGGCAGAGGGAGGAAAACAGAAAGGTCTGTTAGCAGACAGACAGAACACCTGCCCTGGGACAGCCCTGGACATGAGGGATGTGATGATGGTGCTGCTGGGACACCGTGTCAGAACAGAGGGACAAATCACACTGGGGACCCTGGCTGGGAGCCACTCTGGGCACTGGTGGCCACTCTGGGTACCTGAGCTGGGACAGGGGACACAGGGACAGGCAGACAGCCTGGCCTCTCACCTCCATCTCCTCTCACGCCCGCAAGAGGCTGCTGTGGATGGCAAGGAGGTCAGCAGGAGCAGGGAAACAGGAGGATTAGGCGTGCTGTGCCTAATCCTGGTTAGCTGGGGCTATAAATAACCCCGATTTACCAAACACGGAGCAAGTGGGTCAGCACCTGGCTCTGGGCAGGAGGTATTTGGGGAGTGGGTGTCAGCTCAGGGCTCTCAGAAAGTGATCTCAGCAAATCCAGGCGCACCAAGGCTTCCAGTGCCCAACAGAGCATCTTCCCCCTTGCAGGGGTTTTGCTTCTCCCACAGGCTGTGTGAAGGTGTTTCACAAAAAGTGGGATCCCGATGGATCCCAGCGGGATCCCAGGACTGTGAATTTGGGGAAGGGGAGCTGGGGGCTCCATGGTGAAGCTAGGAACTGGCTGCTTTCTTCCGTGTCATGAGCTCACACGGAAAAGCTCCTTTGCACCCCCTAATCCCTTAAGCAGCTGCGGGGTGGGCAACCACTCCCTTACTTAACAAAGCCCTTCAAGGAGGAGCTGCTGATTAAAAATAAAATTGAGTGGTGGATGAAATTGCTGCTGAGACCCTTCCAAGGCTGGGGGGCACCTGGGGGCTGTTCTGAAAGGCAGGGAAGGGTGGTCTGGCTTTCAGGGTCATGGCCTGGGGAAAGTGAGTCACAGTTTACAGCTTAACTGAGGGGCTTAATTAAAACTGTTATTTAAGAACTAGGAACCCTCCTCGTGGGGTGCTTCAAAGTGATGGAGGGGGGATTCAGAAGGATGCACAAAGAAGGGAGGGCTGTGGAATTGTCTCTACCCACCTGCTCCGGAGGGGGTTCCCAAAAATCTCATGCCCTCACAGGCTGCAGCACCCCAATAGAGCAGCCCAACCAGCCCCAAATCGGCCTTGGTGTGGACTCTGGGGTTTGAGGGTCTCTGATGTCCCCAGCCCTCGGGGACAGCCCACAGCAGGGGATGGTGGCACATGGGATGGAGAAGAAGGATTTTTTCTCACCTGTTTGGGCTTGTGCTGCTGGGGGCTCCCCGGCTCTTCACTGGGGCTGTGGGGCACAGAAACCAAAAGGGTGAGGGCTTTCAGCCCTCCACAGACCCTGAGGGCACGAGATTGCCCCGATTTTTGGTAAAGGGGGAAAGGTCAGTCTTTCATGTGGTTCCAGTAGCATTTCCCCCTGTCTCAATGGGGTCAAGCTTGCCTGACATCATCCTTCCTAACGGGGAACACAGGACAGGCTCTGCCTTGGCCAAGGGGGACAGCAAGGAGCTTAATTTGGGGATCCCCCTCTAGCAAACTTTTCCTCTCTGTAAGTGAATGAGCATCATCCCACCAACCCCCAGAGAAACAACACCGTGATGAAACTGCTCGTTAAACTGCACTGAAATTGAAAACAGGAGGAAAAGGCGCTGGAGGAGAGGGGGGTCCACCGGGGATGCCCAGCACATCACCCAACCCGTGGATCCCACCCTGCAGATCCCACCCCGCGGATCCTACACCACAGATCCTACAACACAGATCCTACACCACAGATCCCACCCTGCAGATCCCACCCTGTGGATCCCACACTGCAGATCCTACACCACAGATCCTACACCACAGATCCCACCCTGCAGATCCCACCCCGCAGATCCCACAACACAGATCCTACACCATAGATCCCACCCTGCAGATCCCACACCACAGATCCTACAACACAGATCCTACACCACAGATCCCACCCTGCAGATCCCACCCTGCAGATCCCACCCTGCGGATCCCACACTGCAGATCCTACACCACTGATCCTACACCACAGATCCTACACCACAGATCCCACCCCGCAGATCCTACACCACAGATCCTACACCACAGATCCCACCCCACAGATCCCACCCTGCAGATCCCACCCTGCAGATCCCACCCCACAGATCCTACACCACAGATCCCACCCCACAGATCCCACCCCGCAGATCCCACCCTGCAGATCCTACACCACAGATCCCACCCCACAGATCCTACACCACAGATCCCACCCCGCGGATCCCACCCCACAGATCCCACCCCGCGGATCCCACCCTGCCCCCGGCTCTCACCTGTCGGCAGCCCAGACCTCTCGCAGGATCTCCGTCTGCAGCGGCATCGCTCCCGGCTCGGCTCGCCCTGCCCTGCCCCGCTCTCCCCGGCCCTGCAGCCCCTAGCAGCCCCGGGCCAGGGCCATGGGGTCAGTCCCAGCCACAGGAGCCAGAGTGGCCTCACAGCATCGGCTCGGCCGCCTCCGCAAGTCTCTGTGGTGGGAGGAGGAGAAGGGAAAGGAGGAAGAGCAGGTGGAGGAGGTGATTAACTTTATTTCTCCTGAAAGTCGGTTAATAGGATTGCAGGGGCTGTCAGCCAGGCTTGCTGGGAGAGCAGCTGGCAGGGGAGTAATCACAGGAAAAGGGGGCTCTGCAGGAGTGCAGGGGGTCAGCCCGACCCCAGACCCTTTTTGGGGTGCACAGGTTCCCCCCTGGCTGGTTGGGGTCCCTGGCACAGCGCAGCCAGTGGCTCTCTGACCCTGTTTAGGGTTATACTCCCTGAGTATCTTCGTTTTCCACCCAGAAATGTGTTCTTGGTGAGTGAAGAGCAGGATTTGGGCTGTTTCATGTGAGCTGTGCATGGAAAGCCCGTGCAGGGGAAGGCAGCATCCCTGGCTCTGGGTGGTGCTGAGGTTTCTGTACTGAGCACTGCTCTGCCCCTGTCCCATGTCCCGAGGTCTCTTTGGATGTGTTTCATAATCTCCTGCTCATGCCTCACCTCCTTATTTCACCACTTGACATTCAACTCTTGCTATTCCCCCTCAGAGGGCCCCACAGACGCTGTTGGGCTGCAAAGCCAGACAGGCCAAGTGTCCCCAGTGTCCCCACCGGAGCCTTGGCCTTGGCCAGCCCACCACGGTCCCCTCAAAACCCCCAGCCCGTGCTCGGTGCCACTAGATGGCATTTGAGCACTGCACACCCACCAGCACCGGGAACTTCTTAATCCTCCCTACAAAACCCTCCTGGTTTCCCTTTCATCTCTAAACCTCAACTCGCACAAGTTCAATTTCTCTTCCAAGGGACAGAAAAGCACCAAGCCGAAATAAACCAAAAATCTGCTTAAAAACGGGGAGCAAGCCCAAAAACTGCAAAGCAAGTTGGTGGGTTGTTTTGTTTTGTTTGGTTTTTTTCCTGTTGGGATTGTTTCCTATGGAAAATGTGGCTTGGGCTGCCCCCAAAGGACTTTTTTGCCCTGCAAGAAAAAATGAAAAGCCCACATTTTGCAGAGGCCCTGGGTCTCGCAGGAGCCTCCAGGGAGATGCATCCCAGAGTGGAAGAAAACCCAAGAGCTGAGTGAGCAGCTGGAGCAGCCACGGGGATGCTGTGCCACTCCTGCAGGTGGGAAAACAGACAGGCTTGAGAAATGATGCCTCAGGTACCACCTGATGGGACTAGAGAAGAGGAATTTTAACCAAATCTGGCTTAGTCTGCCAAGATTGTGGAAGGAGGTATAAAAGAGGGATGGGCAGTCCTAATACCCCATTGTCCCAGCCTTCTGTTCTCTCCCCACCCTCGGTCAAGGGGCACAAATGACTCCTCCACCCACTCAGCTCCCAAAATAATGCACTAGGGATGGGGGGAAAAGCATAAGGATAAACCTCCCAGGCTGGAAAAACAGCTGAGATCCCTGAAGAGCGTCCCCCAGCCAGGCATTTCCAAAGCATGGATTGCTGGCCCTTCACTGGCTCTCCAGAGAACAATGGCACTGATAAAAAGGGGCAGCACCAGCTCTTGGAGACACCAATAATTCCAGACACACAAAAAAGTGCTGGGGCATCTCCCCCCATGAGGAGTACCCACCCACCCTCCCCACAGCCACCCCATCTGCTCAGCAGGATCCAGAGAAAAAGTACTATTTTTTTTTTTTTCCTTTTTCTTTCAGTTGTTTATTTTCAAGCTCCAAAAGGGGTATTATTATAGAGACAGGAAAAATAACAACTGGAAAGCTGTTCTCATGGCGTAGTGACAGTGTCCCTTGAGGATGGACAGGGCTGATGGCTGAGGAGGCAGCAGCAGCTCTGGTGCAGGGACACGATGCACCTGGGACCCCCTCACCATGGGAAAGCTGCTCAGTGACAAACCCATGGCACCAGCTCAGGCCCAGCCACTTGCTTTCTGAACCACGTGTCAACCTGCTCTTTTATTTTCCCCACATACAGATCCCAGTAAAAGCAATAAAACTCCCATTTAAAGCTGGGAGCCAAGGGATGGGGTGCAGGCCTGTGGGCTGAGCACCTGCAAAGCTGGACAGGCTTTTGCTCTCTAAAGAAACAGGAACCAGCTCCTTCAGAAGGTAAAATCTGTGCGTGCCCCCCTCCCCAAACAGTGCTTTAAAGACCCAGGGGCTGCAGCAGAGGCCATGTGGGTTCTCATCCTGCCTCTGCCCCGCAACCTTTGGCCACAGGCAAGGAGTCAGCAGGAGACAAAGCCAATCCCTGCCCCGGGGGCTGCGCTGGGACAGCCAGAGGCAGCACTGCAGTGTACAAGGAGCATGTCCCACATCCCAGCTCCTCTCAGAGGGTGCTGTGCTGAGAGTGGACACAAAGCCCAGGGAGCTGGAACAAGCTGTCTACGGAAACCTCCCAGGAGCCAAGCGTTTTAATTTATCATTATAATATTTTTTTTTTCTTTTCCCTGCTGTTTAAATGGTGTTTGTTCCACGTGCAGTGGTCCCACGGTGTCCTGCCGCTCCTGCTCTGCCCCCAGGGCAGTGGGACGGGGTCGCTTTTCTTTGCGAGGTGCTTTTGGCTTCCACGATCACACAAACTGTAACAAGCTTTACAAGAAAACACTGGCAAGTCCCAAGGTTTGGCAGCAACCTTTTTCAGTGTGGGCCGAGGGCAGGAGGCTATCCCATCCCCTCCTCCTCCATCATACGTGTCCTTCAGCCTCTTCACCTTCAGCACCAGGAGCTTTCGGTCCTTTTCCACACGCCGCCTTCTCCGCTGTTTTTTCCACACCAGTTTTGCTGGCTGCTTCCTGCCAAACAGCAAATAAAACACACTGAGCTGGAAACGGGAGAGGGAAGGGGCAGGCAAGTGACAGGGATGCTGGGAATAGGCTCAGGCAGTCCAGCCTGGAAGGGCAGAGGTAAAATTGCCCCCCACAACTGCCCCATGCCCATTGAGCAGTGCAGCTCCCACCACTGGGTGCTGTTTCCTTGACTCAGTGGCTGGTAGAGGTTAAAGCTCACCAGCTCAGGCAGCTCTTGGGGAAGGTGTGGGACCCCTGGGAATGATGTGACCCACCTCACCAGAAGTGAGGATGGATGGATGGATGGATGGATGGATGGATGGATGGATGGATGGATGGATGATGGATGATGGATGGATGATGGATGGATGATGGATGGATGATGGATGATGGATGGATGATGGATGGATGATGGATGATGGATGGATGATGGATGGATGATGGATGATGGATGGATGATGGATGGATGGATGGATGGATGGATGGATGGATGGATGGATGGATGGATGATGGATGGATCCATGGATGATGGATGGATGGATGATGGATGGATGGATGGATGGATGGATGATGGATGGATGGATGATGGATGATGGATGGATGGATCCATGGATGATGGATGGATGGATGCATGGATGATGGATGGATGGATGATGGATGGATGATGGATGGATGGATGATGGATGGATGGATGATGATGGATGGATGGATGGATGGATGATGGATGGATGGATGGATGATGGATGGATGGATGGATGGATGGATGATGGATGGATGGATGATGATGGATGGATGATGGATGGATGATGGATGGATGGATGATGGATGGATGGATGGATGATGGATGGATGGATGGATGATGGATGGATGATGGATGGATGGATGGATGATGGATGGATGATGATGGATGGATGATGGATGGATGGATCCATGGATGGATGGATGGATGGATGATGGATGGATGGATGGATGGATGGATGGATGGATGGATGGATGGATGATGGATGGATGGATGATGGATGGATGAGGAGGTAAGGCAGCAGTGTCAGAGTGGAGATACAGGACTGAGCCGTGGGTGCAGCCCATCAAGGGGGTGTAGGAGAGGAGCACTCAGGCACAGGGAAGCCTTATGCCTGCTCCAGCAGTGACTGTGCCCATCACAGCTGGCCACACAAGCCAAGCACAGTGCCATCAGCTGGCCAGGCTGGCCCTGCTCCTAGCCCAAGCCAGTTGCCCCCAGCATGCTGCTCCCCAGGGGCTGCACGAGTCACTTAATCCACAGCCTCAACCTCCAGACAGTGCTTCAGAAGAGATCATACTAAAAATGACCCATGCAGATGGCTTGCAAAGCTGTGTCCTCTCTCATTACAGTACAGCAGGTTTTGTTCAGTGGAATTTTGGATGAGAGCCTGTTCTGAGACAGTGATCTCTCTGCCTGAGCAGAGGAGCAGGTATTGCCTTACCAGCTTCAGGAAATCCACACTATCATGTCTCAAAATACTCCTGCCAGAGATGGAATGATACTTCATTTCACTTGTGACAGGAGTTCATCAACAGTCACTAGCTGGGAGCAGCCAACTTAAACACCAATGCCAGCCCTGTTATCAGCCCCTCTGAACTCACACTGCAAATGCTTTTATTGATGATTGAGCACCTGATGGCACCCTCTGCATAAGAGACACCAAGAAGTAAAACACTTCTTCCCACTGCAGCAGGCTCTATCCCTCTGTCCTCCATCCTGACCTATAATTTAATTTGGTTGAACCCATCTCTTCTCATCACAAACCTGTCGAGCATCCCTCAGCGCAACCCTGGATGGCCAAAAACGAGCAACACTCACCTTTGCATCCCTCTCTGCAAACTTTGTGAACATGTTGGCGTAGATCCTCCGGTCCCGCTCGTTGTGCTCCTTCGTTTTCTTCTGGCACACAGAGATCTGGCACTTGGCTGCTTTGTTCTGTGGGTTCACTTCCAGCACTTTTTGAAAGTCACATTTGGCCAGCTCGAACTCGTTCATCAATAACCTGGCTTCACCCCTCCTGTACAAGCCCTTCTCATTGTCCTGGTCCAACCCCAGAGCCTGGAAGCACACACAGGTCTCTGTTAACATCTCAGAGACCTCCCAAGAGATCCCCTACAGTCAAAGCCTCAATAAATCTGCCAAAATTAGGACAAGGTGGCTTCAAATCTCCAGAGCACTTGCATCTTGTTCAGCAAAAATTGCCTCATCTCCTTTAGCAGCTGGGAGATCATTAATATAGTTTTATTATCTCTCCTTGCTTAAAATACCCCTGAGTGTGGCAGGGGTATTCCTTCTTATACAAAAAGAAATTTTAAAAACTCCACCAAACTCCCAATGAGAACATGCAGGAGAAGAGGATGCTTCATCCTCCAGGCTCATGCTGATGCCTTAGGACTTTAGCTTTTATATTTTTCATATATTTGTAATCCTGTAGTTTTTTAGTGTCTAACCCTAAACTCCATACACAGTGTGAGCTGCTGTTCTCCCATTTTGGGCAGACACAACAATTCCTCTCCAGGCCTGGAATCAAGGACACCTCATTGCCTCAGGCTCCCAGAGATGGAAACAAAAGTGAGTTGGGGGGAGCAAACTTGGGGTAAATTACTTCATTACCTGAAGCTGTAATTGGAAGATTAACCCCCAATATACAAATGGACCAAACTTACAAAAAGTGTGAAAACCCATGACCCATTGTCCATTTTTTTAGGGGTGTAGCCCCTAAATGTACCTCAAGGCCCTTCAATAAAATACCTGCTTTTTATTCCCTTAATTTTGCCTGGCCCCTGTTTTTAGGTAGCCCATAAAGGTATGAGTTTCTGGTGACCCAGGGGTGGCATCAGTGCACCCCTACCTTGTCACAGCACTCGACAGCCTTGGCGTACTCTCGCAGCTTCAGGTAGCACATGGCCAGGTTGAGGAAGGCAGCCAGCAGGAAGGAGTCAGAGGCTTTAGACTCCTTCTCAGACAAGCCATACTCCATTTCCAGCCAGGACACAATCTTCCCGTACTGGATCACTGCCTGCAGGTACTTGCCTTCCTGAAAGGAGCAAAAAGAGGCTCAGTCTGCCCCTGGAATGTCCCGTGAGCAGGTGACAAGTGTCATGTGGGGTGTTCAATAAATACAGGAAAGGAGGAGGATCCCAGCTCCTACAGAACCAGCAGGTTTGGGAAAAGCTGAGTCAGAACAGCGGGGAGCTGGGAAGGGGAATGCAAAGCCCCTCAGCACTGGCCCTGGCCTGGGAAGGGTTTGATCTGCTGTCCTGCTCTGCAGGGAGCACACAGCCCAGGCAAGGCTGGGAAAGGATGAGATATCTCAGGGAGCAGCAAGGAGTGAGAAAAAGGCAGAGGGAGGGCAGGACTCGCCTTCCCCAGCCCTGTCTGGGGGCACATCTGGCACTGATGGCTGCCAAATTCAGTCCCAGCTCCCCTCCTCTGCCTCTGCCACCCCCAAGTTCACAAACCTTGAAGTACATCGTGCCCTTCTCCTTGACCACAGCTGCCTGCTCCAGCTTCTCCTTGGTGTCCATCTCCCACGACTCCTTGGCCTGCAAAGGAACACTTGGAGCACTCCCAGTGGAGCAGAGCAGCCTCCCCTGCCCCAGCAGGACCGTGCCACTCTCTGGGACAGCGTGGTCACACTCAGGGCTCATCAGGGCTGTACCACAGAGCCTGGAGACAGGTCCTGCTCCTGCTTTGGCCAGGGCGATGGCACAGGCAGGGGACCCATCCAGGGATGTGCAAATCCCATGAGCTTCTCCTGCATCCCATCCCCAGCCTTCTCATGGGCACAGCCAAGGGCTGGCTGCATGGACCAGCTTTTATCTGTGCAGTCCAGGGGGGAAAAAAAAAAAAGTGGAAAAAAGGAGAAAAAAGGGAAAGAAACTAAAAAGAAAAGAGGAAAAAAAAGAGGAAAAAGGAGAAAAAAAGCAGAAAAATTAGAAAAGGAGAAAAAAAGTAGAAAAAAGGAAAAATGAGGAGAAAAGAGGAGAAAAGAAGAGAAAAATGGAGGAAAAAAGGAGAAAAAAGGAGGAGGAAAAAAGAAAAAGAAGAGGGGGAAAAAAGAGGAAGAATTAAAAATAATATTAAAATAAAAAAGAAAGTACAAAAGGACAAGGTTAGGAACAAATAAGACACCCAGCCTTGGACCTCAGCCACAAGAATAAAACAAACCAACAGAGAAGAACAAATTAAGAACACGAAGCTCCTCGGTGACGTCTCCACTTCAGCAGGGGTTGGGCTGCAGCCACGCCAGGGACAAAGGCTGGAGGCTACACAGGCCCTGACATTCCTGCAAGCCGGGGAGGGACAGGAGCACCTCTGCCCTCACCTTCTCAAAGCTCTTCAGGGTCACCTCGTACACCAGCTCCGCGTTCCCCTGGATGCCGTACTTGGGCTTCCCAGCCTCGCCAAAGCCGTACCTGCAGGGCAGGGGGAGGCACTCAGAGAAAGGGGAGAATCCTTTTTTTCAGCAGAGCTTGCCCATAAATGCACACCCAGGTTGCCACCCGCAGCTTTCTAAACATTTTGGGGACAGGGCGATGTTACTCTCCGTGAGCAAAGGTTGGGAATCATCCCTTCTGGCTGCATCAAACCCATCTTTTTACACAGGCTTCTCTCCAGCCCTGGTCATTTCCAGGGAGACATTTTTATCTCAGACTGTGGACTTGGCTAAAGCCCTTTCACCTGTTTATTTTAAAGCATTTCAATATTCCTGTCTACATGCCACTGGTCACCCCTGCTGTTCCTGCTGGTGTCCTCTGAGACTCTCCTGGAGAGCCCTGTTTGCAGGATCACCATCTTCCACAAGGGCTGGAGGCTGAGACCCACTCAGCAGCCCTGTGGAGATGCTCCTTACCGTGGGCTGAGGTAGAGGATGCAGTGCTCTCCCCTCTGCATCTTCTCCAGGGCCTTGTCAATGCCGATGGGGATGTCGTGGTCCTCCCCCTCGCCCACGACGAATTTCACATCCTTGCAGTCGAACCTGCGGCCGCCACAGAATCCCTCCAGGTGAACTGCAGAGGGGCAAGAAGGGCAGGATGGCACCCAGAACCACCCAAACCTTGGAGAAAGGTGGGCTCCAACGTGACTTAGAAAGCGTTTTATAAAGCAGCTCTCCCAAAAGTCAGCAGAGCCTGGAAGAGGGAAGACCCAGAGCTGGGGGCAGCCTGGAGAAGAGGGATGGGGAGGGCTTGGGAGCACTGCTGAAAAGCAAGGCAGGCATATCTCGTCTAAGCAAGGACCAAACAACAGATAAACATCGTGACTAATATGTTCCCCTCGTACTCAAGTGCACGAGTCAAGTCTTACTGGAACTGGATATTGCTCCTGGCACGGCGCCAGGCAGAGTTTATCACGGTGATTACAAATCTTCTATACTGTGCTATACTGCCTTGACTCCTGCCTCGAAAACAAGGCCGTGTTCTCCTGACTCTGAGAACTCAAAGTACAAGATAAACTTTTTTATTTTTAATCTTCAACCAGGAGCCGTGCTGTTCCAGCCCCAGACGCTGGCAGAAGCGCAGGCAGAGCGGACACGGGGTACCTGGCACACTCACCACCTGGCACCCCTGGCTGGCTTTCCACAGCAAGATTATTCTTTATTTATTCAAACCTGAAGACGTTCCAGGCTTTGGGGACGCTTTTACAACCTTTGCATTCTGCTTGCAGGGTAAAAGGCATACACACACGTGCAGGCAGGCATCAAGTAAAAGCAATTTCGCAAGGAACTCCTACATATTGTTGGGGGGGAAAAAAACCCAAAACAAACAACAACAAAAAAAAGCTTTGTAAGAGCAAAATTTCACAACTGTTCTTAAAGGCTTTGCAGCCTGCAAAGACATGAGTTTTACCTTTGTTTGAGGGGAACAGAATGCAACCTGAGATGCTGCAGGGCACTGAGCATGCTGCTGTGGTGGCAGGTGAGGGGCAGGACAAGCTGGGTACCAGGAACAGCCGTGAGGCTCTGGGCTCTGCACAGGAGAGCTGCAGCCTGGGCTGAAGGAAACCTGTGTCCATCCCCTGCCCTGGGACCCACAGAAGTCCTTAGGATGAGAGGCATGGACCAAGGCAGACCTGGCAGCCCCCATTCCAAGGGCAGGTCCAGCTGCCCTAAGAGAACCCAAGGATGGGTTCCTCACTGCAGGGGCAGGACGCCAGGCTCTGCCTTCTCACCCCACTCTTGCCACCAAAGCCATGCTGGGACACAAGCAGAGGATGCTCAGGTGCTTGCCAGCTCCCTGGGACACATCCTGCATCCATCACTGGTGCACAGTGACCACGGCAGTCAGGCTGCTGTGAGCTCATCCAGCTTGGGATGAGGACAAAAAGCAAATCCAGCTCCTCCAGGGACAAGCTCTGCTTTTGCACTACCCAAAACCAAGCTGGCAGGTTTTTTAGGCACAGAAAATGTGGAAAATTCTGCCTAAAATGCAGGTAACCCAGCCACCCCATAGCACCGTGCATGTCCCTGCACCTTCCTGGCGAGCACAGATCCATAATCCCTGACCCCAAAAGCAGCACTACAGCTCCCCCGGGTCCCACATCCCCTGCCGTGATGGGAAGCTCCACTTTAAAACAGGATGCACAAGGGGATGTTGTGATCCTTCCTTCCAAGGATAGTTCTGCTCTGTTTTAATTGCACAGAAAATACACCGAGCACAGGGGGGGAATGCTCGGGTTTCCAGGAGTGGGTCAGCTGGTTCAGCTGCTCTTGGATTACAGAGAAAAAAAAAGTCACTGAAGGAACATCACTCCGGTTGCAGCTCTGACTTATTGTTCTCTCAGTGCCTGCAGCGATTTTGTTTTTGAAGAGCTGAGAACAGAGTGTACTGAGTGCGGCTGGCACACGAACTTGATGTGCTGACAGCAATTTGTACTCAGATTAAAAACGGAGAAGGAGGAGGGGTGTGGGGGGAAAGGATGTAACAAAAGCTGGAATGCCAGATTTCAACTGCAGCACAGGTTTTAGGGACCAGAACTGGGATTTAGGGTCTGTAAAACTTAAAGCCTATAAAAACCCGGAGGTACTTGCTCCTGGACGAGTGATTTATTCCAGCTTAATTCCAGCATCTCCCAAACTACACAGCTGAGGTAAACCTGCCCCAGGGTGGACTGCTGTGTCCCCACAGCTGCTGTGCCACCCCCAGCACAGTGATCACCGCTCAGACAGCAGAATTTGAGTCAAAAATCTCATTTTTCCCTAAAGGAGAGTCTCGTTAGAAGAACTAGCCACTTAAAGCTGTGAGCTTTGTAAGCTCTAACAGATCAGATTCAATTTTTCAGTTGATAAAGGGATTTTAGGATCTTTGTGAACAGCAGCTCTGGAATTAAGAAATGAAAGTAAATGTCTCCCATATGGAGCGAGCCCAGTGTGTGTGTCTGAGCAGCTCCTATGAAGGAAAAAATCCCAAACCCCAGTCTGCCCTCCCCTGTCCAGCCCCATGAAATGTCTGCTCCAGAAATGGGACCAGAAGAGGGAGAGCCCAATGGGATGTGAGCTCCCCATCCTCCCGTGGCAGCTGAGACCACCCCAGCCTCAGCAAACCCCTTGTAATAATTTCCTTCCCCTCACCATCAGCAGCCCCGTGGCCATAAGGGAAGGAAAAAGCCCCATTCTGTAAGAAATGTGATGAGACCCCCCCCAAAAATACCATCAACATTGGAATGAGGAGGCCAGAAAAACTGCTGAGTGTCCAAAATACTCAGCAAGTGTTGAGGGAGGAAGGGCTGGCAACTGATGCTTTGGAGGCAAGGCAGAGCCAGGGGTTTTTGGCTGATCCCAGAGCACCCTGAACACTGCACTGGGATGCAGAAGGGCTGGGGGAGACAACAGAGCCCTGAAACCCCACGGGGGTTTGCTTCTTCCATCCTCCCCCCAGCCACTGCCTGAGCAGCTCCAGGGTTTTCCTGGGCTGCTGGTTTTCCAGCCAGCCCTGCAGGGCAGCAGCTCTGGCAGAGCCACCACAGGGGCTGGCCAGGGAAGAGCTCAGAGGAGCACCCCCAGCTGCTCTCCATCCCATCTGGGATGGATGTCACTGCATCCCACCAGCCACCTTCAGCCTGTGCACTGCCAGCAGCTCCTCGCCAGGGATCAGCTCAGCACAGGCTGATCCCTGCACTTGTCCCACAAGGGACCAGCACTCACTCTCCACGGTAGCACCTTCATTAGGGTTGGAGTAACCTTCTCCCTTCCTCTTGATCCTCCGGATTATTCCTCCATCCTCAAACAAGTCCTCGCCTTTGAAGTCGAGCAGCTCGACCTAAAAAAATAATAAAGTGGGCAGAGCACAGGGAAGGGGAAAGGAGAAGAGAACAACAACAGAGAGCCACAAAGCAGCAGTCCATCCCCTGGCTGGAGAACCAAGCCAGCGAATTCTCCATTCAGCTGACGAGCAGAAGTTGCCCATAAAAGCCAGATCCAAACCACAGCATAATACATGTGATTTATTAGAAACTGGGACTCATCCAGTACCTGAAGCATAACACAAAGGAACAGCAAAAATAAGTTTATTGAACCTGTAAGGGTGCAACACAGCTGCTGCTGGAAGATGCTGTGAAAGTCCCCCAGTGTGGGCAGGAGCTTCCCCATCATCCTCTGATGGGACCAGCTCTGACCCTCAGCTTAATCCACACTCGACTTGGAAGGCCTGAGCCTTGATTTAGGACAGACTCCCTCCTTCTTCTGTGTCCCAATGAGCCCTGCCCAGGGAGCCCTCTGTGCCAAAATCTTAACTTTCCTACCACCCCTCAGCACTAATGGTTTTTTAGCACCTGGAGGCATTTCCCAGCTGCTTTCTCCTTCCCATGTGCATGTTGAAACCAGGAATCTGCCCACTCCCCGCCCCAGCTCCAGGACTCTCCTAAGCTGGAGTTTCAGTCCCAGCCTTCCAGCTCAGACACACATTTCTGAGAAAGCCCTGGCAGCAGTTCCTGGAGCAGAGGGACACGTTTCAGGAATCCAAGCTGGGTTTTTGGTTTTTTTTTTTTGGTGGATTTTTTTTGTTGTTTGGGCTTTGTTGTTTTTTTTTTTTTTATTATTGTTATTAATTTTTAAATGTTTATTTCTGAGCTGGCTGGCAAGGCAGAAAGGGAGCGAGCTTGCTCATCCACACACCAGCTCACCAGCATTACTTGCCTCAAAAAAGAGGGTGGCATTGGAGGGGATTTTGGGGGCACTGCCAGCAGAGCCGTACGCGTACTCGGGTTTGCAGAGCAAGTAGCAGATCTCTCCCTTCTTCATGGTGGCCACCCCGATGTCCCACGCCTTGATTACCTGACCTAGGGGAAAGGCAGATGTCAGGCAGGAGGGAGCAGCCAGCAAGCCAGGAACAAACCCAGGCTGGGTGCAGCAAGGGATGCACCCGAAAAAGCCCCGCACTCACAAGAGACTTAAGGCAGGGCTGACGCTGTCCTGCAACAGGATCAGCTGATCCCCCTGCCCCAGGGTGATCCCACCCTCCACCATCCCAGGGATGGACACCCCTGGACCAGCTCACCCTTGCCCAGGCTGAAGATGAAGGGCTCGTTCCGATCGCGGCTGGAGTCAAACTTCTTCCCGTTGGCCAGTTTCCCTTTGTAGTGCACATAAACCTTGTCTCCAATCATGGGACACTCATCCTCACTCCCAGGTCTCTTAATGATCTGAGAGAGAGAAACCACCCATGAGCTGGGGCCATTGGACAGGAAAATGCATTGGACAGCAGTATATGCATGTATACATATATATATTTTTTTTTTTTTTATTTAAATGCCTGTGTGTATCTCCCTCCCCTCCATATGCATATGGAGGGGAGGGAGATACACACAGGCATTTAAATAATAATAATAATAAAAAAAAAATATATATATACACACATGCATATACACCCCAGTGCTGCCCTAAATAACAGGAGGCAGCTATTCAGTTTGCCCATCATCAGCTCCTAAAAACAAATCTCAAAGTGGAGCCACAGCAGTGGAGCTGGACTGGGCTGGGAGCAGAGACCAGCCCATACTGGGTGGATAAACACCATGGTTGCAAACCTGCAGTGAGTGCAGCTCCACTCACTCTCTGTCCGTGCACATTTTACTCACAGGGGTGTGTCAGTTCACTACTCACTCCTTGTCAACACTTTTTTCTGAACGCTGCAGCCGGGAACAAGCAGTTCTCAAGCTGAGGATGGAGCAGGGGAGGATGCTATTCTTGGAGGAAAGGTCCTATTCAAGTGGAGAAGTGTAAGTGCTGAGGAGCAGAACTACCCAGAAACGGCCCTGAATATGAAAAAGGGGCTGTGGAGCAGACTGGATGACCTCAGTAATGTGCTCTTTCTAATGTTTGTGAGTCACACACAGAAATGCTTTGTGGATTTACAGCTAATAATCTGATTAGGAACACAATAGCAGTGAAATTAATGGAGCAGCCTGGGCCCACCAGCCTCAACCACCACTGCACTCTCCTTTACTCCAAGCAGTGCTCATCCTCTTTACCTTGGAAATGAAAGAACTCAATCCTTCAGCCCTGGAGCTGTGAGCCTGAGGGCTGGGGATGCAGCCCAGCGAGGTGACCGTGCACCCCAGAGTGCAGGAAGGCAGGACACTCTTGGCAGATCCCCCTTACCTTCAGAACCCCTCGGTCCTTGGATGGTGTGATGTCCTCCCCACGCTCGGCCAGAGCTGCTGCCTGCACCTCCCCTTCACTCTTGGTGGCCTCATCAGTGGTCATGGTCTCCTTGGACCTGGGGGGGACACAGCACACACCCTGTCAGCCTGGCAGGACCACGGGGGGGGGGGGTGGAAGAGGAAAGGGTTTGTCACCCTGCATGGAAAGACAAGGCACAAGCAAGCATTTCCCCCAGAAATTAAAGCAAGCCCAACACCAAAAGAATCCCAGCTATTTGGGTGGATAAAGAGAAAATTCACAGCAATCTAAGGAACTGGAGGGGTTTTGGGCAAACTGCTGGAGCACTGCGCTCCCAAATGTCACCACATAAGCAGCCAAGGTGCCAGAAAAGCCACGTTTTCCATCGAACACAGACTTTTTCCAATGGTTCCTGGTGAAAAAAAGAATTGCCTACAGTTTCAAAAACATATTTCCTGATGATTTCCTTCAGACCATGGGGCTATTTTGGTAGCTGCACTGCTGGGCGACACATCATCAAGGAAACATGTGACGGGGAATTAGAAAGCGATGGGTTTTTTAAGACATAAACCAGATCTATTAAAGCCACTGTAATTGTGAAACTTTCCCAAAGTCTTCAGCATGGAAGCTGATGCTAACCAGCAGGAGAAATCATTCATTTGGGGGATTCAAAAAGAGCAAAGAGAGGATGTTTGCAGCTCCAAGGAGAGATAAGTCGAGCTGCAAGAAGAATTGCTTTCCTCGCACCCGGGTGGAAAGGGAAGGACTGGAGCCCAGCCCCCCCCAGCACAGGAAGCCACTGAGACACAAAGAGCCCTGAAATGGAAGAAGCAAAGAGAAAAATAAGGGAACTACTTGTTGCAAGGCTCAATTATCACAGTGTTTTGGGTGATATTTAATGGGATTCTGCTCCCTTTCCTCTGCGCTGCTGGGGTTTCAGAGGGGAACATCTTTAAAAAAAAGCATTTAAAAAGTGAAGCAGCACGTGGTGGGACCCATTATCTCACAGGTATTTATTGGAAAACGTGCCATGGGTTACTTTGGAAGAAACGTTTGATGATGTGAGTGGTGAAGCACTGGTTACCCAAAAGGGTGATGGATGCCCCACTCCTGGGAACATTTGGGTGAGTTTGGACACAGCCCTGAGCAACCTGGTCTAGTCTAGCTGGACTAGATGACCTTTAAAGTTTCCCTCCAATGCAAACCACTCCCTGATTCAATGATTTGGGTGCTGGGATGGTCTGCAAGCCACCACAGCCCTCCTCTTGGAGAGGAGTGAGGAGGAGGTGGTGCCCATCCGAGCACGGGCTTGGCATCAGCACCGTGCGCCAGCTCAGGGCTTCCCTGCACAGACCCCGTGCAGCACCAGGGACACATCACCCAAAACCCACCCATAAGTTCCAGGAGAAGCCCAAAAAAGCAGGGAAGCTTGCCCAAGAATCACCACCTCGTGGGGACAGACCCTCCCCAGGTCCACCAAGCAGCCACCGCTGGGATGCAGGAGACGGACAGGGAGGTGCTGGCTCCGGCCTGCCGGTTGCTAAATCCCACCAAGAGACATCTAAAAATACACCCTACGCATCCTTCTCATTATTTTTCTACGTAAGCAATTAGAGGAGTCATCCAGGGAAGCTGGCCAAGGCGGGCGGGAGGGGAGCCGCTCTGCGTCAGCAGCAGTGGGAGGGAAGGAGCCCACAAGACCCAGCTCTATTAAGATGTGGCCCACGTTATGAAAGAGCTCACGACTCCTCCGTCCAGCAAAAACAGCTCCAACTAGGTTAGGGAAAAGAGTGCACTGCTCCCACTTATCTCCCATTTGGAGCGACAGGAGGAGGCTGGCCAGGGGCCAAAATCCCAATTCATTTGAAACAAACGGTTGTAGGGCAAAAAAAAAAAAAATTCCCTGAGGTTTAAATAGTGAGCAGGCAGGGATGTCACTGAGCACAGCAAGCTTGCTGGTGGTGTCAGAGCCTGAATCTTCTTGTTTGTATACTCTGGATACAGGGAGGGCATTAATTAATTAATTAATTACTCTGTGCAAAAGCCCCTGGGTGTTTCTGACACCCCAAGCAGATCCTGCTTTCCTGTTGCTGCTACTACCCACAAGATTCATGTTGTAAGTCTGCAAATGAAGCCAGGATAAACCATCCTCCCTCCTCTCAACATCCACACTGCTCATTTCCCTGCGATATAAACACGGATGGCTCGGAGAAGCACAGAAATAAATAAAAACAAGCCTTTTAATTTTACAATTCCCTCTCCACACAGGTGTTGCTGTCTCCCAACACTGAGGAATAGGTGAAAATTCAGAGGGGAGAATGGGATGCAGATGTCTGACCCTGGGCTGAGGACAGACAGGTATCACACATGCTAGGGTTTCACCAACCACACGATCCCCAGCCACGTTTCCTAGAAATCGGCATACCGGGAATTTGCCAGCTCCAAATGGAAACTTCATGTTGCAGATCCCTCCTGGAGGCTCAGAGGAGGGGAAAGGGATGGGGAAGAGCAGGGCTGGGCAGGGTTTTGAGGGCTCTCACCTTGCCACCATGCAATTGTTGCAGAAGCTTTGAAGGTGCAGGGAGAGTCCAGGTTAGAGACGCAGCGGGGCAATACCTGGTAAGAAGAGAGGGGAGGGACAAAAAGAAAAAAAAGATGAAAAAAACACATATTCTTTTTTATTCTAAAACAGGATTTCAGAAGAAGAAGGGAGAACAGAGCAGTTTTGAGCCACAGATCATGCTCCACCATGTCAGAGTTGGGTGATGAAGACTACGGCCAAAACCTGTTTTGACTCGCTGTTTCCACAAAACAGCATCTTACCATCAGCTTAAAAAAAAAATAAATCAAGGCTATATCCAGTCCAACTGTTTCACTGGGATGAAAATTAATGGGATGAAAAAATAAGAGTTGGCTGCTCTGGGGTTTGTTTTTTTTTTTTAAGACCCACTTAGCACAAAGCACTTTCACTTCCACGGCACCACAACAGCCCTAAAAGCTTCAGATTGCAACACAGGAGGGAGTTTCTTGAAAATGCAAAGGTCAGGCTTAAAAAAAAAAAAACCCAACAAATCTGAAAGCACAGCAGGGGGATGTGGGGCCCTGGATCCTGGTGACCATCATCCCAGATCCCAGTAGCACAGGGCTGCACAGGGCTGCACACGCATCCTGCAGCCCCAGCACAGACTGATAACGAGGAATAACCCAATTAGTGCAGCAGCTGACTCTCTCCACTGACCCACAGTGGGTTGCTTCCCCTTCCATCACAAGAACTGCTTTTTTCCTAATAAAATCCCTTCTTGCTGAGCAAGCTGTGCCTGTGCAGCAGGAGAGGGAAGAGCAGAGCAGTGATTTCTCCTGGATGAGGGGGCTTTAAGACACCTCAGGGCCAGCGTGCTGAGCAGAGACCAAGGAAGGCGATGGTAATCAGTTAAAACTGGGATTTCTAACAAAATATGACCTTCCTAGGATGGACAAGCAGCTCCACATAATCCTCAGCTGCATCCCAACACATAAGGACACACCTAGACATTGAGTTCTCACATTCATACGTCTCAGTTAATTAATATTTTTTCTTTTGGTTTTTTTTGGGGGGTGGGTTTTGTTGGTTTTTTTTTTTTTCTAATCCTGGCCACTTGACTTTCTCCCTCTCCTTCAAAATAAACAGGGAAGCCATAAAATTGAAACTCCTGTTCACCAGCTAAGATCTCCCGTGATCAATTTACTTCCTAAAGTAGCCTGCACGTTGTGCAAGAGGCCAACACCCCGGCGGGCCAGCCACGGCAACTTCTGCTCAAACAAAGAACCAAAATGCAAACAGAGCTGCTGGGATTGCCCAGCACCCTGAGAAACCCCCATGGCACCCAGGGTGAGTCCCTGGTCTCCTGTGTCCATGGCCAGTCCCCGCGCCAGGGCGAACACCGTGGGGACCCTGGCACCCAACAGTGGCACCCACGCCGTGGGGACACTTCGGAGAGGGATGCAGCCCCCAGGCACCTCCCAGGGACCAGGAGGTATCTGCCTGTTACCAGAAAAGCAGCAGCAGGGGAGGGTTTTAAAACAATTAAGAGGATAAAGAAGTGAAAAAGAAAACTACTGCATGCAGCTCAGTTAAATACAGCAGGGGATGCTCCCATCACACTGGCTTCATCATTCTGCCTAGCTCATATTTTTAAGCTTCTGAAACGGTTTTATTTAAGGTTCAGGTCATAACTAATTGATTTTTTTCCTTAAATACGTGGAATAAGAGGCTGTTCCTCAGCTGCTGCAAGAGGAACAAGTGAGCAGGATGGGTCACTAACCCTGCCAGAATAAATATCTCAGGCAAAAGCAAGATGGGCTCAGTGTCTCTGCATCCCCTGGAGTGAGGTGAACAGGCCCGTGCCAGCAACACACAAAAGACTTGCAGAGAGGAGTGGTTTTATCCCCCCAGTTCACAATATAAACCCATTAAAAATAATCTGGTTCTTCTGCTGGTTTTCTAGCAAGGAAATGGTCGCTTGGTTTTCCCAGGTCGCTTCAAAATAAAATAAAATAAAATAAAATAAAATAAAATAAAATAAAATAAAATAAAAAATAAATCAGAGGGATAAAGCTCCTCTGAACTCCCCTGTGAGCAGCCTGTGGTCCATCTCCTCCAGAGTGGGTAGCCAGAGACACAACACCCTCCACTTTCATGCCAAAGGGAATTAAGAAAATTAAAAGCAGCATTTTCTTTTCTCCTCCCTTATTTTGAAGGATAAACTTATACCAGGGAAAACAAAATCCACAGACATTTATGGGTAGCTGCTGTCCCCAGGGGAGAAGGTGCCAGGGGCAGGGTGAGGCTGAGGATTCTACACAGGGATGCTCTGCAGCTCCTTTCCTACCTGCCCCCAAAGCCACCCCTGGCCCCAGCAAGGATTTCAGTGCTTCCACCACAAAAATCACAGCAAGCCTCTGCCACAAGAGCAGATCCTCAAAACTCTGGAAAAACCAGGAATGCCCAAAGTGTTTGCTCTGCATCAGCAGGGAGAGGCAGCAGCCTGCACCCATCCTGCTCCTGAGGGGCTGACACAGCTTTTGATGATGGCTAAAATGAAATCATCAAGGAAATGTAGTAAAAATGAGTGTATAAAGAGCTGCTCCACACCAGCCTGAGCTTCTTGGGAGATGCCTGGCAGGGAGGCCAAGCACCCTAACAAGCTCAGATCTGTAATACATAGACATGAAACAGTGGGGAATGCAACCTCCCAAAGCTTTCATAAATTGGGATTATGTAACTGGACAGGGAAAAAAAATAATAATATAGCCAAGCAGGTTATATAAACCATCTGTAAAATGTGAGAAAGTACTTGACATCCCACTACCCACTCCTTGGCACCCTCTCACTGGGTTTTCTGCCACCAAAAATGAGCAGGGTCCTTTCAGTCGTGTCTTCTCCTCTGGTCAAAACAACCAGGGACAACAGACCAGAGGCTTTTTGGAATTAAATATTCCACCTCTGGCTGCTAAATGTGAAGTTTCCCTCCCCGTACAGCACACCAAGTGAAGTCCAAGCCCTCCACAGGCGACTCAGAGCAGCCTCCTGGCAGCAGCTACACCAGAGCTGAGCAAATTGAGTTTCAAGTGACAGCTTGGGGGGGGACTAAAATAAATACAAAATGGGAATAAACAAGAAACTCCTTGTTTGCCAATTCTGTTTTAATTTAGCCTTTTCTCCGGAGTAAATGTGGCAATTAAACTTGGATTTATCAAAATATTTGTTTGTTTTTGTTTGTTTCTGATCTGCTCGCAACAGATTTGGGGTTTTCTCCAAGCACCTTGCAGGCAGGTGAGCCCTGGCAGTGGGAATGCTGTGTTTGATGGTTTGTCCCCACACACGAGGGCTCAGCAGCACCTGGAGCATCCCAGAGCTGAATGCCCAGAGGGGAATCCCCAGCTCAGCATCCAGCACTGCCAGCAGCAGCCCTGGCACCCAGAAATAACTCAGCACCCAAGAGCATCTGCACCAGGGGCCTACAAATGCCAAATTATTTTGGGCAAGCGGCAATTCCCAGTGAAGCACCAGCCTGCTCTGGTGCCAAGTGAGGAGTTCTTGGAGAAGCACCACGAGGGGACAAACTGCAGGAGGGGACTGGGGTGGCACTGCCATCGCTGGGGACGCTGTGAGGAGCAGCAGGGGCAGAGGACACCACGGCTTTGGGGACAGTGCCAGCACAGGAGTGGGGACAGGCTCTGACACACACACGTGCACAGGCACACACGGGTGTGCATCACCTGGGGTGGGGAGGGAGGCTGGCTCCCACCCCGGGCTCCCTTTTTGGGATGGTGTCACGTGCCAGGAATGATGCTCTTGGCCAGGCAGTGCCTCCCAGGGCTCGTTTTATTCAGTGGTTAAATTTAATGTAAATCAGAAAGTTCTTGCAATGAGAATATTTTTCCCATCTGAGGACAATACTGCTATTTACAAAGATGGGACACTGCAGGTAGAAGATGATTTAACTGCAGTCCCTCACAGTCCTGACTCTTCACTTCTGACAGTTACTTTACTACTATTTTCCTAATTTTCCACTCGCTTGCAAAATCAGAAATCCTTACTAATCACAATTACTAGTTATGGAAAAAGCCTGTCAGCTCCATGACAAACCAGTTACATGAACAACTTGTACATTAGAGCACTCGTGGCCACTTCTTAACACCCACAGGCACAGAGCATTAAAATAAAATCCTTGCTAAGTAATATCTATTTCCCTGTTATGTGCACAAGATCAGTAGGAGCTTCACAGCTCCCTCAAGGGGCTGCAGCAACTTTATATAAATTCATGTAACCGAGAGTGACTATAAAATAAAATTGATATAAAATAGTATAAAATGAGAAATAACTGAGGACAAACTATTTTTCAGACCATTTACAAAATATTTTTCCCCTGAGCCAGTCTGGGAGCTGTAGCCAGCCCAAGGAGGTCTTGGTGCTGACCATCTCAGACCTTCCAGCAAACTTTCTCCTTCTGCAAGCAGGTAATTAATTAAAACACACGTAACTACACTGCAGTGATGTTCCTGAGGGATGCACTTTGCTTTTTACTCAGGAGTTGTCCTTATTTTTTGGCTTGTCCCAGCTGGAAGGTGCTCAGCATGACTGAAGTGTGTGCTGGGCAAACACAGCCTTGGGAAGATGAGGTTATTTGCATTTATTTAAAAACAAACAAACAAACAAAAAAGCCCCCCAAAAAACCCAAACAAACAAGGGAAGATAATTGCATGAGCAATTATCCTAGCAGACATCTCTGTTCTGAGCAGGATGGGCACCACTGGACCTCTCTATCCCCCAGAGCCACCAGCGAGGCCACGTGCTATCACCTCTCCCTGTGCATTTCAGCAGAGGACAAAACTTCTTCACGACTCCCCAGAAATCTGCTGGGGATTTCTTTCCATGCCACCACAGATTTTCCCCAGCACAAAGCCCACCTGCACCACCCAAACCCTGCAAAAAGTCCTCAGCACCCCTGGCTGCCGTGAGCACCCAGCCCCATCACAGCCTTGCCTTGTCCTCCTGCACCCCTCAGGGTGCTGCCATCACCCCTCAGGCTGGGGATGAGGACCAGAAAACCCACCCAGGACCCCTCCACCCCACCCCTGTGCTGGGAAACTCCAGCTCCAGCTGGATTCCTGCTTAGCCCCACACTCCTGGTGAACCCCCTTGGAGGTCGTGGACATTGCTCCCGCTCTGCCAGGGATGTTTCTGTCCCCTCCCCAGCAATTCTGCCCCATTCCCAGAGTACCAGGCTGGAAATACAGCCCAAGTATCTCTGAGTTGCAGCACTGCCACCCAAATGAAACCCACAGCACCTTTGGAAAGACAGACCATAAAAGCCAGATACAGGCTCTGCCAGACCTTTTTAATGATTTTCTTCTCCCCAGCCCTTCAACAAGACAGGGGAGGAGGGAGGCAGCTTGCTCGTGTTTTAAAGGAAGCAGCAATTTGTGCTTTCAACTTTTTTTTTTTAACTTTTAATGCCAGTTCCCAGGTTGGCTTTGATATCCCAGTGATGTCCTCAAATCCACCTCAAGTTTTACAGCTCCTTAGGGTGAGACACTATTTAAACTCTATCTTTAAAGCCATAAAGTGTCAGCTCCCGGTTTTTTTTTTTTTTTTTTTTCTCCATTATATTTTATTTTTAAGCGTACTTTTATTATTTGCACCGGTGGGGACAGAATTTCGGTGCAGCGTTGGAGCCTCGGCTGGAAGCTGCAGCCTGGGGACACACCGATGACAGACAGATCTCCTACGAGTTCCTACAGCCCATTGTGTAAAATACAGTTTCCTGGGAAGAGCAAGCTCACTCGAACGTGCATTTCAAAAACAGAAGCTCTGGAAGAGTTTTTATGCCCGGAGAGGAGGGGGAAATCGCAGAAACTTTTTTTTTTTTAAATCACATTTACCTTGTGCAACCACTTCTACCCGCTGCCAAAGGCTGTGTATAGCGATGCACGCGCCCTGCGGGGTCTCTCTGGTTAAAAGAAACGCTCCGGATGCGCCCGGGAGCCTCGGATGGGGAGGGGGAGCGGGGCAAGCAGAAATCCCCTCCGGGAGCGGCGGCAGCAGCCCGGGATGTGCCGGAGCATCCCCGGCGCCGCCCGGGCACCGCTGCGGGAAACTCCTCCCGGCATCCCGGGGGGCTCCGTGGGGCACAAACCTCGCTCCTGTCCTCACCCCGCGGACGCCGCCGTCCCCTTCCCCAGCGCCCCCGCCCCACTCGGGACGCCGCTGTCCCCCGCAGGTCCCCAACGCTCACGCAGCCCCTCACCCAGAGCAGCGCGGCGGCCCCGCGCAGGGTGCCGCAGGACGGCAGAGCGGCTCGCAGCGCTCCCCGGCCCGCGGGTCCCACCTGTCGCCGTGGCTGTCGCCGCTGTCGCCGTGGCTGTCGCCGCTGTCGCCGCTGTCGCCGCTGTCGCCGCCGCCCGGCTCCGAGCGGCCCCCGAGCCCGCCCGGCCGGGCCGCCCCGCCCCGCGCCCCGCGCCCCGCCCCGCCCGCGTCTCATTGGCTGCGCCGCCTGCCCGTCTGTGATTCCCACCTTCCTATTGGCGGCGGCGGCGGCGATATGCAAATCAGAGCGCTGTGCCCGCGCACTCGCCCCGGTGGCACCGGCGGGGCCGGGCGGGAGCGGGGACAGGGGACGGGGGACGGGGGACAGGGGACAGGGGACGGGGGACGGGGGACAGGGGACAGGGGACGGGGGACAGGGGACGGGGGACAGCCCGGTCCGGGGAAGGAGCAGGGACAGGGGACAGGGGACAGGGGACAGGGGACAGGGGACGGGGGACAGCCCGGTCCGGGGAAGGAGCAGGGACAGGGGACAGGGGACAGGGGACAGGGGACGGGGGACGGGGGACAGCCCGGTCCGGGGAAGGAGCAGGGACAGGGGACAGCGGACAGGGGACAGGGGACAGCCCGGTCCGGGGAGGGAGCAGGGATAGGGGACAGCCCGGTCCGGGCGGGAGCGGGGACAGGGGACAGGGGACAGGGCACAGGGGACGGGGGACAGGGGACAGGGGACAGGGGACAGCCCGGTCCGGGGAGGGAGCAGGGACAGGGGACAGCGGACAGGGGACAGGGAACAGCCCGGCCCCAGCAGGGACAGGGGACAGCCAGGCCCCAGCAAGGACAGGGGACAAGGGACAGGGGACAGCCCGGCCCCGGCAGGGACAGGGGACAGGGGACAAGGGACAGGGGACAGCCCGGCCCCGGGAAGTGCCCCGCGGTGTTTGACCCCGCGCGGTGCCCCGGGCCGTCAGCTCCATGCAGCGCTGCGGGAGCACCGCCGGCACACGCAGCGCTCCTCAGCCCCCGGGCTGTCCCCAGCCCCGCGGCTTCATGCGACCCCCTCAAGGACACCCCAGCCCCCGAGGTGCCCCCGAGGTGCCTTCGTTCCCCCCCAACTCCCCAGTCCCTCCCAGCTCCTCCGGGAGTTACAGGAAACACCGCGCTGAAGAGTGAAAAATTGCCTCATAGCTGGGGACAGAGATGTGGGTTTGGCGGACACAGCGGCTGCTGGAACACGCAGAAATGTTCCAGTTCGGGATGGAGGAAATAAGATTTTTGTCAAGAGCTGCCTCAAGAATACACCCCCCCGAGATTAGAAATCAGTGATTTTGTGATTAAACACCTCATTGCTGCTCATCGCTGCAGCGCCTGAGCCAATAGGGGCAAAAAAAAAAAAAAAAAAAAATTTGGGGGCAGATTTAAACTGGGACATCTCTGAGAGTTTTTATAAAGTGGTCATTTTTTACCAGGTTTGTGTTGTAATGAGTGCCTGCAGCTCCCAACCCGCACCCTCATTCCCACAGGTTGATCCATAAAACCTTCAGGGCCAGGCTGGAGGCAGCACTGCGTTGGTGGGTGCCTTCTCACAGGTCTGCTCTATATGCTGAGTTTGATTTCCCCAGCTGTAATTTAGACACTGGTGTTACTCATCGGAAATACAGAGTGAAAATTAAAGCTCACTTTAGAAAAGGGGAAAAAAAAAATTGTTTTCATGGCATTTAATTTTTCCCCCCTCTAAAATAACCCTGGTGAATCTTGCATCTGGTTTCAAACATTTCCCTCCCGGCTTTAAATTTCCAAGAGCTTTAAATATTCATTTACAAAACAAAATTAAAATATTGTGGGTTTGCAATACCAGGAAAACCCACAGCATGATTCCATCAGGCCCTTGAGATAACACCAAAACCCTGAAAAACCACATGGGACCAATGGCAGCAATGAGGGGGTTCAGCCTGGTTTGTCCTTGTACTACAAAAATAGTAATTATTTTTGTTTGCATAGAACCCCCCCGCCCAAAAAAAAAAAATGGGAATAAAGTATCAGAGTTGTTTTTTTATAAAATAAAAGACATCTTCCAAATCACTGCTATGCCAGTGCCAGACCCCTCAGCTCACTCTGCTTTCTTGGGGGGGAGATGTCCTAAACTCTCCACTCTGGGGTCTGCCCCGTTCACCCCCATCCCTGTAACACAACCTGGAGGAAATCTGTTCCATAAATAATCCTGTTTGGCTTTGTGACGCCTGCCAGGGGTACTGCTTGTTCCCCCTCGCCCTCCAGCTGGCCACACATGTCCTGCCCCAGCCCTGAGCCCAGCTCTGAAAGGACAGGGAGTCTTGGGGAAAGTCTGGAAGCAGGGAGCAAAGCCAAGGAACCTTCCCTGCTGGCTCCCGAGCACCTCGTGTGAGGTGAGAGCAGCCTTCCTGAAAGGGAGAGAAAAAAAAATAAATTAAAATAAAGCAGGGGATATTTTTATTCATCCTTGTCTTCTGCTAAAAATAACCAGCGTTAATCTGCCTGGGGAGCGTGGGGAGGAGAGGAGTCCCTCCACCTCGGCTGCACAGTGCAGAGTCACATCAGTGAATCTCTTGAGAGCAGAGGAAGTGGGTTTTCTCTTTTCTCTTGGTTTCCTTTCGCGTGTGGCAGCACAAAGCGATGGTCCCGGGGGCAGGGATCCTCCCTTTCCCGGGGGGATCAAACCCATCCTTCCCCCCGGAACCCAGACCACCATTGTCCATTTTGGGGGTCAAAGCAGCTTTTCTTTGCAGCCTGACGACGCCGCGGCTTCTCCCACCCGCAGCCCGTGGCGTGTGCGCCCCTCGGAGGGCCCCGTTTGCCGCTGGCACCGGGGGTGCAGCGTGGCAGGAGCCGGTGCCGTGGTCGTGGGAAGCTGTGTGTTTACGGGAGGTGCAGCCAGGGGTTGCACAACAGGCGGCAGAGAGCAGGAGAACACCGTGTCCTTGCCACTGGCTGTAGGTGCAGCGGAGCTCCCAGCAGGAATGGACGGACGTGGGGACGCGGGGGGATGGGGCAGGAGGGCGAGACCACTCGCTTGGCATGAGGACTGTCGACCCCGGGGGTGCAGAGCAGCTGGGAAGCCGCTTTCTGTATGAAACTCCCCCCCCCCAGATCTCCCTGCGGGAAGGCCGCTGGGTGCGGAATGATCGGCCAGACCCAGCCTGGGGCAGTCCCTGTGATCCCTCCCGAGGCTGCGGCAGCCTCCCCCTCTCTGCCTGGACCCACGGCTCCCCACATGACTTTTTAACAGCCGAGGGGCCAACACATCCCCCTCACACGTGGGGACCCCCAGAGAAGTCCCTGCTCTGTCACAGGCCTGATCCTGCCCTACCCTGCAGTGTGGCCAGAGCCGGATCTTTCCAGGTGCATTTCCAGCCCATAAATTACCAAATTGTGGCCCAAAATCCTGGCCCTTGTTGCAAAAAGCCCCCAAGCCAGCAGACAGGGGCACCTCCCTCCAGAGGCTTCACTGATCCTAGATCCATCCCTGAGTTCCCATCTTCCTCACGGCCCTTCCTTCCAGACAGCGGGGACAGCTTTTGCCAGATGAAAGGACACAAATATTTTCCCAGATTATTTCCCTCCTGAGGAAATGGGGGAAATCGCTGCCTTCCCCGGCTGGCAACGAGCAGCAGAGAGATGGACAGAGCCCAGAGCTCCCCCAGCCCTGCCGGAGATCCAGCCCCACACGAGTAAGGGCAGGATGCAGCGGCGGGGCCGGAGCAGGGAGGATAAATAAAGTCCGGCTTTGCCGTCCTGGCTTGTGGCCACTTCTAACACAAAGTACATTCCGGTCTGGACGTAACGAGCTGTACCAGCCTCCGCCGGGGAGGGCGGATGGCTGGGGGTGGCTGGGGCTCCCGCCCCGGCCGGGCTGTCAGGGTGGGGGTGCGAGCCGGCACCTCTGCCCGGGGGTGGGCGCAGGGGTGACGGGGGCATCAATCCCCCCCGAGGACGCTCAGCTGTGCGGAGGCTGTGCCCTGCCATGGAGATGCTCCTGCCAGACGGATCTGAGCCCCAAGAACTCCTGGAGATCGCCCTCAGGTGCCCCAGTGCTCGCGGGGCGTCCGGAGAGCCGCGGGTTGGGGGCGCAGCCGGCCGGGCTGGGCGCAGAGCGTGACTCGGGCCAGCGCTACGGCTGCGCCCCACGAAGCCCCGCCGGCAGCTCCCGGAGCTTCGGACCCGGTCTCAGCCTCTCCACGCCGGGAGCCGCAGCCCGGGAGCCCGGAGGAGCCGCCGGGGCCGGACCGGGCCGTGCCCCTGCCGGGAGCTGCACCGGGCGGGCGCGGTGCCAGGCGCCCGGCGTGGGGACGCGATGTACCGGCCGCGGGAGCGCCGGGAACAGCCTGACTCAGCGCCGGGCCGGCGGGGGGGCACCCGGCCAGGGCCACCCGGGGCCCGGCCAGCGGCTGGGCTCGCCCGGGGCTGCTGGCTGGTGGGGTCCGGTGTGGCCCCCCCAGCACCACCTCCCGGCACCCCCCCCCCCCGGCAACCACCAGTAACCCCCCGGCATCTCCCCCAGCATCCCCCCAGTGTTCTCCCCAGCACCTCCCAGGACCCCCCCCCCTTCATCCCTTTCAATATCCCCCCTAATATCCCACCCCAGTATCCCCCCAGCACCTCCCAGGACCCCCCCCTTCATCCCTTTCAATATCCCCCCTAATATCCCACCCCAGTATCCCCCAGCATCCCCCCAGCACCTCCCAGGATCCCCTGTAATCCCTTTCAATATCCCCCCTAATATCCCACCCCAGTATCCCACCCCAGCATCCCCCCAGTATCCCCCCAGCACCTCCCAGGATCCCCTGTAATCCCATTCAATATCCCCCCTAATATCCCACCCCAGTATCCCCCCCCCCCGCTCCCCCCATGTCCCCCCCGACATCCCTGCCAATATCTCCCCCCCCATCGCCCCGGTCTCAACCCCTGCATGCCCCCAGCATCACCCCCAGCACCCTTTCAGCACCCCCAGAGTGAATCCCCATCAATGTCATGGAGGTATCCCCCAGAACCCTCCCCTCCTCACCCCCGGTCTGCTCCCCCAGCACGGCTCGCCAGCATTTCAGGGAATTTAAGGCTAAAAACACCCACTGAGGGGGAACCCAGCTGCAGGGAGCACTTCCCCCCAAGGTGGCTGTTGCAAAGCACCCAGCCTCGAGCTCTCCCCGGACTGGTGCAGCCCAACATCCCCTCCTTGCCCTCCCCCCTCCCTGCCGTGCACTGCTTCCAGCAGCACAAATTATTCAGGACGAGGATTTTTTCCACTTGTGCCCTGGTGGACAGCATCGGGGGGGGGCTTGTGGAGGTGTGTGGGTGCCTGGATGTCCTCCCAGGGCCACTTCTGCATCCCCATGTCCCACTTGCAAACTCCACTACTGCCCTGAGCTGGGCAGTGCTCAGCTCTCGGCAGCTCTGGGGGGACAGCTTGAAGGGACCCCACTTCCAGCCCCAAGGCCAACCCTGAGGATGGAGGAAAGACTGAGATCCTCATGCCAGGTTTGGGAGCCCCTGGGGCTGATACTTGCCTCGGATAGGTCCCTGTCCTTCAGTCTTCCCCTCTTCCAGCTTCCTGAGAAAAAAATCAGAGTGGGAAAACAGGAGCATGTCTGGCATTGTTCCCTCTGTCACAGGCAAAGGCAAAGCCAAAGCAGCCGAGAAAAATCATCAACAACTGGTTTTGGCAAGAAGAGGCAAACCAGAGCTTTCCATGAATTTTTTTTTTTCCTTTTTGCTAGAAAGGTTGCTTTTCTTCCAGAGAGAGCTTGAAGGATGGCCTCTCGCCAGCTTCATCCCAAAGTCATCTCCCTGGGACAGTGAAAACCTGGCCCAGATTTGGGAAAACCCTAAGTCACAGGATCAGGCCCCCACATCCCTGGGGTCTGCACCCTTTTGTGCCTCATGACTTGGAGCTGCCATGGAGGCACAGCTTAAGGAGGTGGGGGCAGACTGGGGCATCTCCCCGAGGATTTGAGATTCCCCAAATCCCTGGTGCTGCCTGGGGTGTCCCACACCCTGCAAGGATGTTTCATCCCTCTGGATCCTGCTGTAGCCAAGGGACATCCTGTGAGGGGCTACTGCCCCCCACCCCGGGCTGCCCCAGCCCTGTCCTGAGCAGCACCGGGGGTAAAGGCTTATGGGGGGAACAAACCCCAGAGCCAACAGCAGGCAGGGAGCCCCAGGTGCCTCTGTGCACCCCCAAACACCTCTGTGCACTCTCAGATGGCTCTGGGCAACCCCTCAGGCACAAGCAGCCCAGGAGTGCCCCACAGCAGCCCCTGTGCCCCCCAGCCCAAAGCCCAGGAGCGCCTCTGACCCTGCTGCAGGACCACCATCGTCACCCCAGGCTGCAGCAAACTGGGGCGTGCAGTGTGTGGGGGGCATGGAGTTAATTAGGCTGTGCCTGGGGTCTTCCCCTGCTGAAATCACTGCCCTGAGCTGGAGCTGCAGGGCTGCTGCCCGTCCTTTCCACCATGGGGGCCTGGAGCTGCTCAGCGCCCCCCAAAAACACATTCCCCCCATCCCGGGGCTGGGGCTGGCAGCCTCTCTGCCCCCAGGGTGAGGGCTGCACCAGCAAACACCCAGAGACACACACACACTTTTTCCTTGGAGTGCTTTGCAAGGCTGGGAGTGGGGTGACTTTTCTGGGGGTGTCTGCAAAGTTGGGCATTGGGTGGGCACCCCACCGGAGCTGCAGCGAGTTGGGGGTGCAGGGACGCCCTGGAAGGGGCAGAGAGGGAGTTTCAGTGCATCTGCGCAGAAATTAAAAAGAAATCGAGAAGGAGAAAAAGAAGAAGAGGGAAAGGCGATGTTTGGGGGCAAAAAAAAGGGTTAAAGCAGTGCAGAGGAGGAGAGGTGAAGGCCGAGGGCTGGCGGAAGGGGGGGAGTGGCGGGGAGAGGTTGGGGAGCGGAGCTGGGCTGGGTGAGAACATCCTGTACCCTCGGGTGACAGCGGGCGGGGGGGTGAGGGGGCACTGGGGCGGGGGCATGTGCCACACGCCTCCCTGGGAAGTGGGGCACCCCTCGGGTGACCCGGAGGGCACAGTGGGGACAATCCTGCTGATGGGGTGAGGCTGGGGAGGGTCTCGGGCTGCCCTCGGCCCCAGCGTCCCTTCGGTCTCATGTTCCCCGCTGCTTTTTGACCAAGCAGGGAGAGCCCCGTGCAGGGCAGCGGAGGAGGAAGGGGCACCCCAATCCTTGTACCCCTCCTTCCCCCGTCCCCCAGCTCTCCCCACAGGGAAGCAAAGCTCGCTGCAGCAAAGCCCTCCTGCACAAGGATGCCCGGCCCACACCGCGCTTTGCGGCTGAGGCTGCCCCCTCCCTGCCGGGGGTCCCCCCTGTCCCCAGGGCTGGCAGCACCCCACACGCGCCAGGGGCCCCTTCCTGTGTTTGTTAAGACGCCGTGACTCAGGCGTCTGGTTTTCGGTTTAAGCCAATATTTACCAGCCGAGAGCTGCCAAAACAAAGCTGCGGCTTCACCAGCAAATATAGGGCTGAGATGGGGCGGGGGGGGGGGGGGGAGGGGGATTTGTGCGACCCCCACCTCAGCACAGCCACTCCCTTCCCACCTTTCTGGTGCCCCCATCGTCCTCCTGCCAGCGTAGGGACACCACAGAAATGGGGACACCACAAACCCCCCCATCAAGCACACCAGAGGTTAGCCCCAAACATCACTGCCCGTCCTTCCCGGGGGACCCCACTGCAGGACCCGAGGAGTGTCAGAGCTGGGGGCATTGCAGGGACCCCCAAGGCTGCGCTGTCCCTGGGCTGGGGGGTCCCTGCCGGGCTGGGGTCCCCGGGCCGTGGGCACGGTGCCGCTGCCCTCTGCCGGTCCCGGCGCGGCCGGGGCTGGGCGTCGCTCACATCCTGCCCCTGCCAAGAACACAAAGCCCCGGCCGGGGCCGGCCCTGGGCAGGCAGGGCTCCCCGCATCCCAGGAAATGCCAGCCTCTCCGGGGTGCTCCCGCTGGTGTGGAACAGCTGCTGGGGACCCCGCACGGATGAGGAGTCCAGGGAGAGACCCTGTGTCCCGTGTCCCCTCCCCTCGCTCTGCCTGGGGCTGGCTGCTGCAGGAGAGGGGCTGCTGTCCCCGTCCCTGTGCCCAGCTCCCCCTTACCCCACACCTCATCCTGCACCAGTGAGGACATTGATCTGGTGGCCTCTTGCCAGGACCACCACGACAGTGAGAACAAGACCCTCCAGATTTTGACCACCTGCCACAAGCTTAAAACTAAAACCCAGCTCAGAATTTTCTCCTCTAGCAGCCCCTCTGAGCCTGACTGGCAGGGGCCAGCAGGTCCCTGTATTGCCCCCCATGTTCCCCTTCAACAATGGGGACTCCCCCAAGCTGTGCCACCCTCCCAGCTGTGTCCCTGGTGTTTCTGCAGGTGCAGATCCTCAAGCTGCCAGTCACCCTTGTCCTGAAAAAAAAGTTTCCTGCAGCACCTCCTCAGCTGCCCCCAGGCTTTGTGGCCTCCCCATCTGGTGCAGAGCCCTCGGGGCAGTGGGGAGTGGTGCTGTGGGTGCCTGGTTCTTGTGATCCCCAGGGACAGAAAAACATGGGGTGAAGTCTGCATTGGAGAAGCCAAGAACACCCTCTCTGATGATGCCCTCATCTCCTGCTGCTTCCACAGCTCTGCCAGACAGGTGCCTCCTCTTCCTCACCTGGCTCTGGTACGTCTGTGCCACAGCAGGAAATAAACCAAGGCAAGCACAACCCAAGCAGCTCCCTCAGCTCCTGGGGCTGCTGCATCTTCCCCTTCCTCCATCCCCTTTTTAAAACTCCCCTTGAGCAGAGCTCAGCCCACGGCTGCTGCTGGCCTGGCCCAGATTGTTGTATGATTGCACACACATACAGGCAAAGCCATCATGTCCAGGTGGCTTCTTCCAGCACCGTCTGGCCCTGCTGTCCCTGTCCCGGGCCAGGCACCTGGCTTGAGTGAAAACGCCACCTTGAAGCTTGGCAGAAGCTGGTCTTAATTCAAATTCTCCCACAACCAGCCCCAGGAATGCCTGGAGAGGAGGAAATACAGGGCGGCAGGGGCAGCATAGAGGGGCACAGGGGGAGCTCTTTCTTCACCACTGGCTGTAGGAGTCGTGGGGGTCCCTGCAGACACCGAAGTTGCTGTTGGTGATGGAGCCCACGATGGTTTTATTGGCGTCACAGGTCAAGCCTCTCTCGCAGGGACACTTGTAGTAGACCCCATAGATGCTCTGCAGGGAGCAAGGACTCAGTGCAGCGGGGGGAACATGCCCCATCCCTGCCCAGCCCTGGGAGCAGGGAAGCACCTACCTTTGGAGAGCACTCCTGGGACTCAGCTGCCTTCGGAGCACATCGGGCCAGGCTGAGGCCGTTGACCCGGTGGCAGCAGCCGCTCTTGCACTGGGCACTCTGCAGGCACAGCTCCCCAGTATCCTGCAGCACAAGGCAGGGCCTGAGCACCAGGTCCCCTTTAATCTCACCCTAGCTGTGAGCCCACGGGGTTTGGGTGGGTGTTGAACACCAGCTCTGCCTTTCGGCTGAGGCTCAGCACCACTGCCATCATGCCCCAACCTCCCACTCTGCAGCATTTCCTCAGTCTGGCCCAAAATACCACCCACCAAAGTGTGTTTTGCAGGACTCACAGGAGGGCTGAGACACCACAGGGAAAGCATTTCCCTTCCCCAGGCCCTGTGAACCATCCAGGGTGGGGGTCTTGGCTGGCTCAAGCAGCTGAGAGCTGTCTGATACACTTTCTGCATTCCCTATCCCTTTATAGAGCTGATTTCCCAGGCTCCAAGTTCCCTCACAACACCAGAAAACCCAGCAGACACCTCCAACCCTCCGTGCAGCGGTGGGAGCATCCTGTGCCAAGCACAGGGCTGGTCTCCCCTTACCAGGTTGAAGATGAGCCCTCGCTCGTGCTGCGCCAGCAGGGCTGGGGCCAGGAGCAGCAGGGCCAGCAGGCAGGCAGGCAGCACCTTGGCCATGGTGGGCTTGATGTGGGCTCTGCCACGGGGCCAGCAGGTGTTTTATAGCCCCTGTCTCCATCAGCTGACGTGGCTGCTCCTATCACACCTCAGCTCGTGGCACTGGGGCACTGCTGCACTGCCCAGGGCACGGACCCAGCGATGCCTGGGCAGCCAGGGCTACCAGGTCCTGTTCCCATGTGACTGTCCCCACTGGCCATGTCAACCTGCCCTTAGTAGCTCCTTTGGCCACAGGGAACACAAAATAATGGCACTTCTGTGCTTCTTCTTCCTCCTCTGCTTCCCACAGTGGGCTGTGGAGCTGGAGCTCTCTGGAATGCCCTCCTTGCTGGGTGCTGCTGATGCTTCACGGGCACGGTGAGGGCTGGTTGCCATGGCAGGAGCTCTGCTCCACGGGAAAGCCACCAGATCCTCCATCTCTCAAATGGAATCGTGGACACCAAGAAACCTGCTGGAGAAAGTTCATATTGTGCAAGACAGCACAACCCCCTGCAAGGATCCAGAGCCCACCAAGGTCCCCAGCCCAAGGGCCAGCACTTCAGCCCGCCCTGCCAAATATTTGCTCTGTCTTTCAGTGTTTGGGGGGGTGGGGCTGATGAAAGGAAAACAGCCCTGGGAACGACACAGATTTTCATGCCCACGGTGGCTTGGCTGTTCTTGGACATGATTAATGGCCACATAGCCCTGGCCTTTGACAGCCACAGGAGTGATGCTGAGGCTGGCACTGGCTGCAGGGTGACTGTCACACTGCCACGTGGCCCCGGTCCCCACGAGAGGAGCTGAGCCTGTGTGGTCACTCAGGATGATGCAGGGCAGATGTGGCTCCTGGAGAGAGGTGCCAAGGTGGCTACAAGTGCCTGCAGCCCTCTGGGCCTGCCCATGCTCCTCTGGCAGCAGGACATGGGGTCTGGGCAGAGACCTGGCCTTGCCCAGGTGCTGGCTGACACCCCAGTGTGTCCTGCTAGCAGGATGAGCCATCTCCCTTCCTGCAGTGGAGCTGTGGGGATGTGCCCTCCCTGCCTGCAGCCCCCCACCCCAGTGATGCAGCAGCCTTTGTGCTCCCTACCAGTGCAGGAAGACCCTGGTGACACGGGCTGGGAGGGCAGAGGGGAGCAGCCGACAGAATTTGGGACACATCACAGGGCACGCAGCAGAGCCCGGTGACATCCTGGGGGTCACGGCACAGCCCCTGGCACATTCTGGGGCACACGCTGGAGGTCAAGACACATCCCGGGTCTCATCCCAAGACGCATCCCGGGGCATGTGGCACATGCTGGGACACACCCAGGGGTGCACGGTGCAGCCCAGGCACATCCTCACACACATCCCGGGTGTGCAGGGCACAGCCCGGGGCGTTACTGGGGGCACAGCGTGGGGACAGAGTGCCCCCCTGAGCGCATTGTAGGGCACAGGGGCACTCCGGGGCACAGCCCAGGGGCACAGGGTGCACCCCAGGACACACCACGGGGTGCACCAGGGGATAGTTGGGTTATCCCAGGGTGCATCTTAGGGCGCACGAAGGAGGCGAAGGGTGCATCCCGAGAGAGCATCCCAGGCACGCAGGGCGCATCCCCGGGGCTCCTCCAGGGAGCATCCCGGGAGCGCATCCCGAAAGGCACCGCCCGCCTCCTCCCGAGTCCCCCCCGGCTGCGGGAGCGGGGTCGCTCCGGCTCCTCCCGAGTCCCCCCCGGCTGCGGGAGCGGGGTCGCTCCGGCTCCTCCCGAGTCCCCCCCGGCTCGGCGGGGGTGGGAGGAGGTCTCGCCGCCGCCCCCCGGGGCGGTCCCGCCGCTGCCGGAGCCTCCCGCCGCCCCCGCTGCCGCCGGGCGGGGCCGGAGCGGGCGCCCCGGGGCCAGGGCCGGAGCGGGGCCGGAGCGGGGCCGGAGCGGGGCCGGGACCGCTGCCCGGACCGCTGCCCCCGCCATGTCCAAGCTGCTGCCGGCGCAGGAGGCGGCCCGGATCTACCACACCAACTATGTGCGGAATGCGCGGGCCATGGGGGTGCTCTGGGCCCTCTTCACGCTCTGCTTCTCCATCCTGATGGTGGTGACCTTCATCCAGCCCTACTGGATCGGCGACAGCATCGACACGCCGCAGGCCGGCTACTTCGGCCTCTTCTCCTACTGCATCGGCAACGCGCTCACCGGTGAGCTCATCTGCAAGGGCAGCCCCCTGGACTTCGGCACCATCCCCTCCAGTGCCTTCAAAACTGCCATGTTCTTCGTAGGCATCTCCACCTTCCTCATCATCGGCACCATCCTCTGCTTCAGCCTCTTCTTCTTCTGCAACGCGGCCACCGTCTACAAAGTGTGTGCCTGGATGCAGCTGGCGGCGGGTGAGCGGGGCTGGGGAGATGCGCGGGGAGCGGGGGGATGCCATGGGCCGACCCTTTTCCCTTTCTGCCCTCGATTCTGCTGGGGATGGGGGTTTGGCCAGTTAAGAGACCCCAGTGTCACCTCCATGCCATTTGCTCCCCCTTACTGGTTACCAGTGGGGAGTTTTTAGTAAAAAACTCCTTCCAGGGCAGTCGAGACACAGCAGACTGGCCGCATGTCGGGTGATGCTTCCCCGGTGCTGCTGCCAAACCTTGCGGCCCCAAACCTTGTGGCTGCCAAAACTTACCTGGGGCAGCTTCTCCCAGCGCCCCTGCTCCTGCTCAGCCGCAGGGAGGCTTCAGGTCGAGAGCACAAAAAAACTCCAGGGCACAGAGCGCTGTCCCGTGTTTGGCATCCCGCAGGAATGAAGCAGGGGGACAGCGATGAATTTTGCTGGCCCTCTGTAGTAACTCCCTGAGCTCGGGGAATAACGCGCGAGGAAGATGAAACACGAGGAGGGGACTGACTGACTGATTTGGTGCCATCGCTCGCATTTTCTCGCTTTGCTGCCCGTCCCCGCGGTTCTCAAGCCTTCCCCATCTCTCCCCCAAGGCACTTGAGACATCTGGTAACCCAACTCCTGCGTTTGCTCGGAGCCTCAGCTGAAAGCCAAGCCAGCGCTTTGCTGCTCCTGAATCATTCATGTGAGCTGACAGCCCGCGGGAGGGGCAGCGGGGTTTCTTCAGCTCCCAGCTAAAGAATCGAGCTCAAGCAAAGATTTAGATAAGAAGCTTGGGGCAGCTCAGCCTCCTGGGGAGCAGGAGCAGAGACAGGCTTTGCTGTGGTAGTTGGGGTTTTTATGTTTTTTGTTGTTGTTCTGGATGGGGGAAGAGAAAATTGTCACAGGCAGTTCTGGCCAGATGGACAGGTACTGCTGCATTTTAGGAATTACTTTAAAAAGTGGGCAGGCTGAGAGAGGATCCATTTCCTGACCTTTGCTCTGAACCAGGGCACAATTTCACAAAAATTATTTCTTTCCCACTTCCCCCATTTCTCTGTTAGTTACAGGGAAGATTTATTCTGTATGCAGTCAACCAACGGCTTTTCCATGAAGAGAAATCCTCTCTGCAGACCAAGGAAGCTGCCTGCTCACCTTGCTGCTGGCTTGTCCCCAAGCCAAGAGAAAAGAAAACATTGGCAAAGGACAAGGCCACTGCCCCAGAAGGGGGTTCTGGTGTACTGAGCATCTGGTGGCAGAGAAGGGACACAGGTGTGGGACAAGGTGCATTTAAGGAGGCTGCAGATGTCCATGAGGGGCAGGGAGAAACATCTGCTTGTCCACCACGGGTTTGTTTCTTGTGTGAGAGGAGTCAGGGACTGCCTCACATCTGCACCAGTTACTTCCAACATAAGAGTGGAGCGTGTGAAGGGCTTTTGTTAATCCTGTCCCAAAACCTTGTATATGAACCCATCCCGAGCCTGGTCATTGTTCTTGTCCAGTAAATACAATTTCTCTGAGCAGGGGAAAAAGGCACTTCTGAGATTTTGGGGCATGAGCTGCCCTTCAGCAACCTGCTGGCACTGGGGATGGTGCAGCTGCCGTGGCAAAGGTGAGGTGCTGGGGACCCCGTGGCCAGGCTGCAGCAGCTCCCAAGGTGTGTGTGAGCTCTGAGAGCAGTCACAGGAGGAGCTGCTGCTGGAACCACCACAGCTGAGCAAGCAGAATTAATCTGCCCACAAAGCTGCTGCTGACAGCAGGTCTACCTTAGCAAACCCTAAGCTGGAATCAGCTGCAAGGCGCTAGGCCGGGGTCTCCCCCTCGTGCAGACTAAACCCGTTCCAGTTTTGTTTGGAGAAGACATTTCCTTGGCGTGACACGGCCAGGGCTCTGTGCAGAGGGAGCAGAGACGTTGCCTGGGCAACGCTGCGACGGGAGATGCTCGTGGGAAGGCAGCACAGCAGATCCTGCTCCTCCCTGCCTGTGCAGCACAGCAGAGCCCAGGGGGATGAGCAACCCCAGTGCCTTTAAGGGACCAGTCTGTAGTACCTGATGTGTTTGCAGCATGATGTTTGCTCCTCCAGCTGCTCTCTGCACTTCGGTATTGATGCCTGGAAAATAGAATACATCTTTCCAGTTGGGGGGAATATAAAAGCAAACCTTTAGTTGAAAGCTTTCAGGTGAACAACATGGTGAAGAGTATATGTGGTATAGTAATTCTTCAATTTTTATAAGGTTAGGAGATTAGTGCACTTATCATACACTGTCCAATCAAAAGGTTAGTTGGTTAGGTAATAATTCCTGGGGTCCTGACCCTCTGGAAGCTGTCCAGAGGTTTCTTTTGTCCCACTTTTGTTATGTCTGGTCCAGATTCTGGTTGGAAAACAGAACATCCTTGAACTTGGTTCTCTTCTTGGAATAAGACTAAACAATATTTAGGAATGTATTTATAAGGTTAGCTTACTGTTCCTAAAGGTAGTAAAGAAAGATAGAAAAAATACTAGAAGCTACAGCAATCTACAAAGCTACGAATTTATATAAAACATAAAAAGCTAAAAATCTTAGGCATCATCATCAGCTCAGGAGCTCAATGTCCCCCTGTCCCTGCAGCTACAGGGCTGATGATCGGCTGCCTGATCTACCCCGACGGCTGGGACTCGAGCGAGGTGAAGCGAATGTGCGGGGACAAAACTGACAAATACACCCTGGGCGCCTGCACCGTGCGCTGGGCCTACATCCTGTGCATCATCGGCATCCTCGACGCCCTCATCCTCTCCTTCCTGGCCTTCGTGCTGGGCAACCGGCAGGACAACCTCCTCCCCTCGGATTTCAAAGTGGAGAACAAAGGTGGGTGTGGTGGGATTGCTCCTGAGCGCTCCTGCACACAGATTCAGCCCCACGGGGTGATGCTTGAGAGGCTGCCCAGAACAGAGGCAGACAGAGTTAAAGGAATAAAGTGGATTTATTAAAAGGCTTTCAAAGGATACACCTTGGGCAGTGCAAGAGCTCGGTCGTGGCTCCACCCAAGATGGACTCAGAGTCACGAGTTCTGACACTTTTATAAGTTCTGGTCCATTTCCACATTGGGGTTCAGTGTCCAATTCCAGCTCCAGGTGATGCAGTCCCATCCTCCCAGGTTGCTCTCCTCCATTTGAGGAGTTTGCACTTTTTGGGGCTGAAGCTGCAGTAGTGTCCTTGGTTCTGGGGCTGGAAAAGGATTGTTGTGTGTGCCTGAGCTGTGAGGAGGACTTGCTGACACTTTATTTGAAGCTCAGGGCTCAATACCAATGCAGTGCAGAATCTGGAAAATATGAAAGCTAAAACTTAAGGCATCAAGGTCACTGCTGTTGCTTGGGTGGATGGTGGGTGGCTTCATCCCTGCCACAGTCACACACTGCTCTGTAGGGATGCAGAGCCAGCAGCAGGCAGAAAATTGATGGAGAACAAGGCAGGAACCCAAATTCACCCAGATTACATTTCCCAGGCCTCTGAGGCTTTCTCCTCATCTTGTTTTAAATGTCTTCCCTTTTGAAAACAAACCTGCAAAACACACTCATCCTTTCAGTTTTACACACTAACTCTGCAATTCTCCTTTTGTTTTACAGAAGAGGGAAATGACTGACAGAGCTGATCACCATGTAAGTGATAACCCACACAGATTCTTAATCTTCCCAGCATCCATGATGTCACTGTTGTATTCTGATTACCAAAGGATTGATACCTGATTTTGGTGCTGGAGTCACATTGGTTTTATTTGTGGCTAAAGAAGAAACAGTCTTTGCTTTGCCTCCCAAAACGGGGAAAGCACAAACCCTTGCCAAATGCAAAATAAAAGCATAAAATTTGAATTTCTACTACTTTTCCCAACAGCTGCCTTACTCTTTCTGTTCCCAGGGACATCCAGAGCTCCTCTTCCATCAGCCCTTTTCTTTGAAGTGACTCTTCTAGGAAGCTTAAACATACCAAATTCTGTGGATTTTCTACAGCTGTTTTCTTCACCCATGGGGCTGCTCTTGGCTCACAGCTCTTGTGGAGCTTATTTGGTGGGAAAAGCCCAAAATGGACATGAGAGTTTTTCTGAGTCCATCAGCAAGAGGGACAAGAGGGCAAGGATGGCAATTTGCTGCTTTTTGGGGGGTTTGTACACCTTCTTTGAAGGAAATTATTTATGAATTAAAAAAAAAAAAAAATACCACCAAAACATCAGTGTTTGGGGTTTTGTGTCTCCTGAGGGCAGAGGAAACCTTCTGCCATATTCCAGGTTGCCCTTTTAGGTGGAAAAATACCATGACAGGCCAATTCCCAGCTGAGCCATGAATCAGTTTTCTGCTCCGGGCAACAATCACCAACCACCACCTCTGGCAAAGGGCACTTTCCTGGGAATAAAAAGAAAACCAAAGAGCAAAACCAGAAAGCAACCAGGCCTGGGACAGCACCTGCAGAGCACAGCAGATGGTGCCAGTCAGCATCAACTCCCTGCACCACCCAATTAATCTGATTAAGCCATCATCTCCCATCCCATCCAACACCCACCCATGGCAGCCCTTGGCACAGCCCATTTCTAGAGAAGACAAAGCAGCTATTACCTGGCCAGAACCCCAAATCAGCCTGCATGATAATTTTCATCTCTACTCGCTGTGAATTGCTGGCTCCTGCAGCACTCAACCCAGTTCAGTTCTAACAAATACCTTTCAGTTTTATGCTTCCCTATAAAAAAGTGGGAAGGTTTCATTGAGACTTTTGGCTAGATAAGACAGCAGAGATATGACATACTTGAAAAAATGTATCTTAGAATGGAAAAATTCCAGCAGAGTTGTCCTATTTTTTACTCTTCTCCCCTTTTTAAAATAGATCACAACACCAGCAACAAAATCTTTACCTATCTCATTCTGGAAATCAAAGCTGAGTGTTCACTAGTGAAGCAAATTCCATCCCTGAGCCCCTGACTCAGAACAGAGTTACAAGGGGAATGTATGAAGACTAGGGCTCCGTTATTAAATAATCTGTTAATCTGTTTATTGCAGGGCTTTCACAAAGGGAAAAAAAAAAAAAGAAAAGACAAAGCACCCAAGTAGAAAGAATAAAAATGTATTTTCCTTCAGGTTTTAGACTGACACAGCAAGTACAAATCCTTTAGTGTGAGCATGTCACAGCAATTTGGAAATGGAACAGACCCCACGTGAACGAGCAGACGGTACAAGACTGGATCACGACAGCTTCTGCAGGGCTTCGACTCACAGGCTGCCTCTAGCCTTGGCTATCATGGTAAAAAAAAACCCTCCTCCAGTCAGGGCTGGCAGAGGGAAGGGAAGGAAGGACGGGAAGGAGCTTTCAACAGTCAAAGAGTGCAGACCCCTTGTGGGAAATGTTCCTTCATCAGCCAGTCTCAAGTAGGCAGGACTGGGTGAGCTTTCAAGAGCACAGGAATTGTTTGCCCTGCCAATGTTATCTTCACAGTCAGCTGGAAACCAGTACTGTCTGCAGTCCTCCTGTAGCAGATACAGAAGTGACCCACAACTGGAAAATGCCAGATGAAAGGAGAAAAAAAAAAAAAAAAACAAAACAAAAGAAAAGGTCAACTCAGTTTAAAACATTTTTTTGGTATGTTACCTGCCTTTCTTTTTTTATTATATGCATAGAGAACCTGATCTACCACTAAAGGAACATGCAGCATGATTTGCATAAATAAGCCAAATCAGGCTCTGAACTGGAGAAACTCTGTTCAAGTGGATTAAATGAGCTGGTTTGTGAATGAATGACCCTTACGAACCACAATTCCCAAACACACACACAGAAGTGACACATAACAGTGGTCTTGGCAGCTTTGGCAATGGAAATGGTCTTGGAGAGCATCTGAATGGTCTCCAAAAACTTCTATCCTCTGCAAGCCACCACAAATCCAAAGGCCCATTTGGTCCAGAGCAAGGAGGTGACTCTGAAGTCTCAATGCTGCCAAATCTTGCTTAGAGAAGAGTGGGATGCACTGAATCTGTAACAGGATGGGCAAGTCTAGAAGAAGCCATCACAGAACTATCAAATGCCACAGTCATTTAACTTTTAATTAAAATTAATCCATTTAACCCATTATATCCAAACCCCCTCTGAGAAGTTTACATAGAAACCCCATAGAACATTTCTTACTTGGGGTAACTCTAGAAACAGCTTCTAATCCAGTATCTATGTGGAAAAGTCACTTCTCTTCCACTTCTGCTAGCTCTCTTCTTGTGCTAATGGCCCAGAAAATAAAAGGCAGTCCCATCCTGGGAAGTTATTTCTGAAGGCCTGCACCTGAAGCAAATTAAAAGAGATCTTTACACTGGAATTTCAAGTGTTGATTTTCAAAGCCCAGGGCTGCAGCATGGCTGTGATACAGGCACTGCAACCCTTCCCTTGGGAAAAAAAGTGAACGGTCAAAAAGGAAAAGTCAGAGCAGACTGCATCAGTGAAAGCCAATCTCTCAAGAATACCACCTCAAGCAAGGCAAAAAAGTGCCAGGAAGGGATATAAAAAACCCCAAAAACTTATGGCTCACTATAATGTTAAGAGTTGCCTGCAATAAGGCTCTCTCTGCAGGCTGAGGGTGCACCCATCTGTTTGCTGAGGGTTGTGCGTTGAGTCAGTTCCAGCTTTTGCTTATTTTGCTTGTCACCTTTTAGTCACAGGTGTTGAAATAGAAAACATCACCAAATCCAGAAACTATTCTGACTATCAAGGGCACAGGGAAGGAGAAAAAGTAAATGGACGGGGCACTTTGGAGGAAGAAATAAAGCATACTAAAACCTAGGTTTAAAAAGCTCTTTCAAAAGCAGCTAGAACTAAATAAATGTTTCTGACAGGAAAGCAAAGAATACAGTAGACACCTAGAGAGTGATGGAGGGTTTCAAGGTCTTTGCTCTACCAAGGATCTGGCACCACCTTGATGCCAACTCTTACTTCTCACCCCATCAGTAGCTACTGGATCAACAGTGGGAAAATTGACTCCTGAGTCAGTGAGATCTTCACGGGAAGAAAGGAGAGTTGGAATTTAGCTAAGGGAGATATCCGAGCACGGGTGAGCTCCCATCTGTCACACACGGTGCTTGACAGTGAGGAGACTGAGGAAAAATCTCTTATTCTAGTCAATTAGTCTTTGGTGAAGCCCAATCAAGGCAAAAACACAGATGATGCCCACTGGCTGAGGAGAGTCCCCAGTAAGTCACACAAACAAACTCAGCAGAACAGGTTAGATTTATCTTAGATCTTGGAAGCCTTGAAGGAAGAACTCCACACTGAAAGTGAACAAGGAGAAAAATGGATCTGGGAAAGGGCAGCTGGGTGTGTAGGCTATGCTGTAAACCAGAGTGTAACGTTGTGGCATTGCTTGGAAGCTTCTAGGAGTTAAGCCAGGGGTGCCTGAGACATTCTGCTGCTGTAGCTCGTTTCTCTGGGATCAGCTCCAGCATAGGGAGTAAGAAGTCTGTGAATGCAGCTGCCTCATCTTGGGACCACTCGTATTTTTCCACCAACACTTCAAAAAGGCCCCAGGGCTTCAGTTTGGTGATGTGCTTCAGATCACCTGAAAACCCAAGACAAATGGTATAAGTGCAAGATATAGGAACAGAGCAGCTCAGTAAAATTGGCTAAACAGCTAAACATGACAGAGTGAACTCAGGGACTGTTCTAAGGGAATACAAACTGCTAGGGCATGCTGAAGGGAGAAGTCAATTATATTAAACCCCCTTTTCTATCTGCTTTAGAAGCTTGTTGTAGAAATGTACTTCCTCAAAGGGGTCTTTTTTCACTTCCTGCTGTTTCAGATCCCCTACCACTAAATATTCACTTCACTAAATCACCAATTATGCTGCTTGACATGACAGATAAACTGTGCCACTGACTCTGGGATACATGCAATGCATGGAGCCCTGTTTGAGAAAGCAATACACTACTAATAAAAAGGACTTGTTTTTATAAAAAGAGTTATTAAACTAGGTCAAAGCCTAATTTTTTTGACTCAATACATTTCTGGGGTACTCAGGACTTTATGATAATGTTCTGTGCCCTGAGCAACATGGTTCATGATGCTAGGCATGCCAGAAATGGAGTCAAGCTGTCTAGAAAAGCCTTCAAAACTGACTTCCCACCTCTAGCTGGCAGAGATCAGCTAAATAAAACCACATCAAATTTGACAAAACATCTACTGTGCTGTTTTTCTACCTGCTGCATTTGATCTACACCAAGATGCTGTAGGATGCTTTTAGGAGTAAGACAAGAATGCCTTGCATTCAGCTGCAGTTTTACTGATAAAGCATTTCATGAAACAAAGGGAAGACTTAAAGATGCCATCTTTGCTGGCATCTATTTCTAACAGGCATTTCCAGCAAGACACTCCTGTCTATTTGGGCAAGGGATGAGGGGATAAAGTGGTATTTGCTTTGTTTTCTTTTACCTTTTTTGGTGAAAAACTCCTTGGAATATTTTCCTGCCAAAATGAGCTTGCGAGGTATTTTCCCCAGAAGTTCTATGATCAATGCAATATGATCTGCACGTGAAAAATTAAAAAAAAACATAAAGACAATGAGATTCATCCACACAAAACCTCTCCATGCTAGTTTCATGCTCTGGGATATAAGGATAAAGACACAATCCCTTAAAAATTACTTTGGAGACACCTGAAACCAGGTTACACCAAGCAACAACAAAGACAAGGAGCAAGGGGAAAACAAATAGGGGCAATTTGAGGCACAATCAGTTTGAGACACAAGATAGAGAATCCAGCAGCAGGAGGAATGCAAAACACCAGAACAAGAGCATGGACTTCACTGCACAGTGTTTTACTGAAGAGGCTTGAGCACAGTGGCTGCTGATTTGGGTAAATAATACTTTTGCAAGGAGCTTTTGCATTGCTGATTTGTGAGATGAGGCTCATTTTGAAGAGGCAGCCATTGGATTTCAAGTCCCACTTTAAAAAGGAAAAACTGAGACAAACAAACCTTCATCTCGTGAGTAATCTTCCCCAGAGTGAGGCTCGAACAAATAGTCCCCTGTTGCCAACTCAAAGGCCTAAACAAACAGAAATGAGCACATTAAATCACTCCACAACACTGTAAGATGTGCTGCAGGTTGACTCTGCAAATCCCTGTGGGCCAGAAGCAAAGCAGTGGGAAAGAAAAAGTGCAAAACTACAGTAAACAGCTATAATCCTAAATACTCCATTACAGCCTCAAATGTGCAGTGACTTTGCTTTAAAAACTGCATTAAAAGCATCACAGGCACACCTGGGATGAATTCTGGGTGCAGGGCCACCAGTTAACCACAAAGTTAAGGTATTTCACATGCTTAGCCTTTCCTCTTCCTCTTCAGAGTTTTGCAAAAATAACACCATGTCCAAACTACAATTTCTGGGGTCGGTTATTTTTAGTTTGTTTTGTTTTGCTTGGGGTTTTTTTGGGATTATTCCCTCTCCCTAGTTTTCCCATGTTTTTCAAACAGTTAATCTCTGAACATCTGTCTGTAGGGATGAAAACACGTTTTAAACGAGAAAAACATCTGCACTCATTTCAACTCACCACTCCTAAATTCTGTAACACATTCACTTGTACTCAGAGCACTACCCCTGACCTTCTGTATTCTCAGTTTTCTTTAAGAACTGCTGCTGCCAAACAATGGAATCAGGCACACTGTGTAATTCAGGCCACATGCTCTGCAGAGAAAACATGACCCCTTCTGCATTTTCTTTTACCACATTCATCACAATCCCAGCTTGTTTTCCAAGACAGCAAAAATGTCAATTTTTCCAAGCTTAAATTATAAAACCCAAGCTTTGATTTGTTGAAGACACTGAAGAGGCACATGCAGTAACTGGCTTGACTGATTTTTTTCATTGTCATATTCTACATTTGCCAGCTGTAAAAGGAACAGCTTCAGCCTCATCTCAGCATTACTCAGACTAAACATCAATTCCAAACCTGCAGAGGATTATTAAAATTAGAAATTATACTGAAGGCACTTGTGAAGCAGTGCTACAGGCAGCAGAAAGGCTTTTTTTTTTTTAATATAAAAAGACACTGTGTTCAGAATTGCCTGGTTGTCCTGTTTTTCCAGAAAGCACGATGGCAAAATACAATCATGATGCTGGACAACAAAATCTTCAAAAGGAAAGCCACATGTGGAGAAAAAAATATAAATTTACAACACAACTCTGGTGTGGAAACCTATTATTCAGCAAGTCTGGAAGTTGACTGAACACTTGTAAGGGATTTTTGCCAGTCCCTCAGGAGCTCAGAGGGCAGAGCACAGAGGAGGAATGTCCCCAGCTGGCAGAACTCACCATGCAGGCTGTGCTCCAGATGTCAGCAGGGGTGTTGTACCCTGACCCTATCAACACCTCCAGGGAGCGGTACTGCCTTGTCTGGATGTCTTCAGTGAAATGTTTGTGCTAAAGAGAAGAAATGTTTTACTCAACAGCTCAAGACTGCTTGGAAGAGGAGAATCAACAACCTGGCAGGCTAGAGTAGATGAAAGCTCATTACCATTACATTTCAGCTGCATTTTACATCCTCATTAACTATTTCTTTATATTCCTGTAAGTGCTGTAAATGAGCCATTCCTCCTCAAGTGAAGCAGTGCAGCAATTCAGAGGAAAGCAAGCCACAAAACCAGAATAAATGAAGACTCTGCAGCATGTCCTAGCCAGTCCTGGCAGACAGGCCATGGTCCTGCTACCTTAAAGCAGATAAGCAACACCAATGTGACAAATCACCTTGCCAGGCACTGCAAGCCTGACTGCAATTGTGAGTTGAGACTCATCTCTCCCAACAGATCTGATTTGCCATTTTAGAAGCCAAGTAAAAAGAGATGTATCTTCTATTTGAAATGTCAAACATTTCAAAGAAGCACAGCACAACCATCAAAGAATAAAACTTGGGATTTTTATGGTGTGAGTCTCTTTCATGTGCTTGTGAAGGCACTGCAATGGTCTGACAAGCTACAGAACCAGCACGCCAGAGCAATTGTTTGCAACTTTGTAGGCTCTCCTGGAGACTGAGAAACTCCTTCAGCAGTTTCACACAGCAGATTTCTACACTCTGTGTGTGACATGGCTCACAGCCCTATAAGAAGTAATCAAATGGCAATGAGGCACCCAAAGCATGGACTGAAATCTCGTGTTTAGAGGACCATTTGTGTCTCTGCTTCCCCTCTTTTTTCTGTCATAGTTTCAAACTGTCACTGCTTTCACAGCCAGGTCTAAGGATGTGTTTTACAGATTATTTTCCATCTTGGCAAACTGACTGAATTGCAGCTTTAAAAAGTCAATGTGAAAAGACCAAACTTACCACCCAGCAGGCATTTCCTAGGTCAGCTATCTTCACTTTGAGCTTATCTGCATTCTTGGGCTCAAGAGGATTAAGAAGGAAATTCCCAGCAGCTGATTTTCCTAGAGGCAATGTGTACAACAGCTGATTAAAGCTACATAGGCAGTGTCACCATCTGTCACCCAAATCCTGTCAACCTCTCCCCAGCCAGGAAGTTTTTCTGATGGATCAGAGCTGTTCCCTCCCTGATGCTTGGGTATAAAAATGAGCATCACTCTGCACTATCAACAACATCATTAAGAGCCAACTGGTGTCATTAAGCAGAAGGATAAATGAGCATATGCAACAGTGACTATTTCCCAGCATTTTTTGCACAGCCTGTCTATATTAAAAAAAAAAAAACCAACCCTGTTGAAATAAGGGCACTGCCAGAAACAAAACAAACCTTACAACCCCCTTAAACCTTCCTAAATCTTTGAAGGAAGGGTCCCCATGTTACAGCATCTTTCTGACATGCCCCTCACTCACTGCTGCAACACAATTACAAGAGCTAAAGGATATACTGGGCAAATTGAATGACACGATGGAGAGCAAAAGTATTAAGTCACTAAATGACATCCAGCTGTACCTCTGAATCAAAAATTTGGGAGAGATTGAAGCTGTAAATTTGGGAGAGGGCTGTGAGAAGCAAAAGATGTCAGTAATCCAGCAGAGGCATTCAGCAAAGTGCAGTTCAAGTTTCAAAATCTAAATTTCTCTTGTTACTTTTCATCCATATAACTCCCCTAGTGGTACTCTGGGCAAGAAAATGCTAGAACACTTTCTTTAAAGTAAGTACAAATGGTAGTTTTACCCTCCTTCTCCAAGCAGATATGTATCACCTGGCAAGGACACAAAGATGCAAAAGTGGACAGTTTTACCAATTCATACTTTTAACACATACACACCTGGAATGTGTTTAAATTGCTGTACACTATTTCATGCCTTATTTTCTCCTAAGCTTACAAGACAATTTTTCCACTCTGAAGAAAATCATATTTAAATAAAAGCATTAAAGAAATTGGGTTTATTTCCCTACACTGTATAAGCTTTGTTTCAGGCTGCATTTTCTGGGAAAACATTTACCCATCTTGAATAATAGAGAGAAGTTACCTTTGCTCCATATTAAGAACCAAACTGTCAGAACACACTGAACATACCTATCCCTTAATTTACTAGCAAGTGACAATCTGTAGGCTTAATGAAAATCACATTAGCAGCACGTGATTCAAAGGAGGAAATGTTCCTCCACTGAAAACCAAAGGCATAGGTGTTTTTAAAAAGTAGGAATATTTATGCACTCAAAAGTCAAAACCGAGGCACAACCAGCACCTACAAACAGCAAACATCTTGGAGTATGATAATCAGGTTAATTACTCCTGGCAGGAAAACTCTCAAACAAGTGGCTCTGATCACTTCAGCCTACAAAATGCACATTTCTATTCATATGATTAAGTGTTGTACAGAAATCTCCCACATCAAGGAGCCCTTTCCTACAAGGTTCCTCTTATACCTTTGTTGTCTGTCGGGCTGTTATTCTCATTCTCATCCTCTGAAGGGGTCTCTGTCCTGATGCTTTCCTGAAAATTGTTGATCTCCTGCTCTTGGTTGGGTATGGGCTGGCACACCATGGAATCCTCTGGGACCAAGGGCACAAACAAGTCCAACATTGCTTCCTGGGGCCTGATCTCTGAGTCACTGTTGTGCTGACTGTAATTACAGCTGTGCAAGTTCTCAGTCTTCTGTGTGTGAGGGTGGCTGCCACAGTCATTGGCGTTGTGGAGGTCCTCGAGTCGCACAGAGCCCTCGTTCCCAGAGTCTGTCAAGTCTGTCGTCGGGATCACTCCGTTGCAGTTGATTTCTCCTGCGCGTTTCTCCACGCTGCTTCCCATGAGATTGGATCCCTCCTGTCCAAGGGCTTGTGCTGCAAGAGGGGAAAATGAGAATGTAGCAGAGTATGTCTTAGTAAATAGCTGGAAGATGTTCAAGGGCAGCCTGAGAGGTAGGGAGTACTGTAAATGTAACTGAACACAGCCATTCACTCAGATTGTAACAGGAGATTTCCCAGCCCCATCACAAGGACAGAACCCAATGCAAACAGGTGAAATGACAGTAGCCACCTCTGCTAATAAAGGTACACCCTCCTCACACTCATGAAACAACATTGTCCATGCCATGCTGGCAATGCTTTAGGTCCATACCTGGCTTTTTGCTGATGTTTTCCTCTGATGGACTGACTTTTATGAGCATTTCCAGAGGGGTCTGAGCTTCTTCCTCCTCCTCAGGCTGTGTCTGCCCAGGGTTTGCTTCCTTCTCCATTTCCTCTATCTCTTGCATTCTCTTCTCCAACAACTCAGCCTGTCTTTTCTGCTTCTTTTTCAACTTCTTTTTCTTATTCTTTGACATTTTGTCAGCCTACGCAGAAGCAGGCAGAGAAATTGGACTTAACATTTTATACTTCAATAAATTTAAAATGCACCAAGGTTTAATTTATCTTAGAGCTGAGGAAACGGTCTGTGATGAAAATGATGGAGACAGCTCCTCTCCCAGATAAAAAGCAGCTATTCTGGGTTTTGAACCACTTGTCTTTGGCCCTAATCAGTACATTTTCTTGCCCTGACCTGAAAAACCTACATTATTCTCCAAGTGAGGGAGATCTCAGACTCCACAGAACAGTCACGTTCCCAACAGACCTTGAGATCACCACAAGAACTCCTTGTTCTGGTGATAAATGAGCTAATACCATTTACAAATCCAAGACAGCATTGAACCTGATGCCTATGCCAAACACAAATCACATTTCTTCCTTCTGATATGCTCTCTCTTAATGCTGACTGGATTATGAAACCATGCAGGAGATACTATCAGTAGAAGCATACTTACAGGTGAGAGCTATTACACTTACTGGTTTTGGCTGTGGTGCAGTGCTCACTGAAAGGGAAAGGAAGAACAGTAAATCAGTATGGCTATGCTCAACAACTGCAACTGCATTCTGATGTTATGTTAAGGTACATTTTTCCTATGTGGTGTGATAACAACATTTTAATGATATCACCAAATGTGATTTTGAAGGCTCATTTCTCTACAAAAACACAACAATAAAAAAAAGATAAAACCATCAAATGAGCAAATGCGTAATTCAAGTTTCAGACAGGAGACTTGCTTGACTGATATCAAAGACTTCCTGCCATGTAACTTCATTTACTGCATGCATTATGCATCCTACCCAAATGAAAATGCAAATCAAAGCATTAAAATACCAAACTTCAGGGAGCTTCCCTAAGCTAAGATATGCTGTGATCAGTTCAGCTCAATGTTGGTGTTGTAAGGTTATGACTGACAGAGCTTTCCAAGTCACACTGCAGTAATTTCTGAAAAGTACACACAACTACAGATGGGTATTCTGGGGAGGAACACAAGGAACACAAGAGAATTTGCCCTCAGATCTTTAAGGATGTTTCCATGTCAAGGAAGCTGGTTTTGTTAAGAGTTTTCCAGACTTCTGCAAACTGACAACAGGTAACTCATCTTATTGAAACTCTCATCAAATGCATTTCCAGCATCATGCAATGCAAGGTAATAAACTTTTGAAGGAAATGTGAGAATTCTGCCACATTTTTACACCAGTTCCATATTGAGTGCATCAACATTGTGCTATAGAAGACTGACTTTACCTGTGACAGATTAGCTGTTGTTAAAAACAGGCTCCAGTGTGCATTTATCCTCCCTCTTGTTTTCTGACACAAACTGCCTTCCCCATCATCTGAGTTACAAATTATGACTAATTTCCCAATTTACACTCAGGTTTTCAAAGGTTACTTGCATTATTGTTCCGCTGTACTCAGGACGTTTTCCTTAGTGATGATTTGGGGGTATGTGGGAGAAACAGCATCCATTTTCAGGGAAAAAAAAAAAAAAAAAAAAAAGAAAAAAAATCACCTGCAGAGCCAGATGGTGGGGGAGCCCCAGATCTCTGCCACTCTGTTGCCTCTGCAGCCAGCCTGCGAATGTACTGGTCATTCACACACAGCAGGATGTTCTCAGGCTTTATATCTGTGTGGATGATTCTACATTTTGTATGCAAGTAATCCAGACCCTGAAGAACCTGCAGGCAAGGGAGAAGGAAGTCAGCCATTAGACAATCTAATTGAGAGCAAAGTGAAAATGTAAAAGTGCCTAGGATGGCAAATGAAGCTGAAAGGGTTTGAGTGTTTGAGAACACTCCAGGCTAGAGCTGGTGTGATCACTGGTTATGACCCAGTTCCACAGTAACAGATTTGCATACAGATTTTAGCTACCATTTAAAAAATACTCTATTTACCCTCATAGCTTAACTAACCACAGGTGAAAATCCAATTTTAATACTCTACAATAAAATCTCACTTTCCTCCTCCCCTGCACCTCCATGTAGAAAGGTGTTTCTTCTTAGGCTACCACCCAGTAAGGAGAACCAGTTTCTCCTGCTCTTCCCATCATTAAGCACTGTGCTTACTGTGACAGCTTTAAAAAATACTTCACTTATGAGGAATGACTGAGGTAAGAAGAGGTTAAAAGCAAAAATCATCACGGTTTAAGTGTCAGAAAACAACTAACTGCAGCAGAAGGGGCTTGCAGTAGAGAAAAGAAGTACTAACCCAAGAATATTTTGTTGCATGAAGGAGGTACCATGCATTTTTAACTTTTGTTTCCTTGGATCTGAGAAAGATCAGTGAAAGATTTTTAACTGGGTCAAGAGGAAGAGTGCAGTCAGAACTGGAACTTACCTGTTTGATGATTTTTTTGACACAAGGGAGTGGAAGACCCTGATAATTTGACTTGATGATCCACTTCAGGAGATGATGCCCTAGAACTTCAAACACCATACAGATATCTGGAACTGAATCAAGGAAAAATCCAGACATCCAGACCCAAGGAGCCCCAAATTCCCAGGACTGAGGATCAAAAGAAATCCAAACCAGTTGGGCACTTCATGTTAAAGAACCCTTATCCTTCTGACACAGCTTGGAAAAGCTGCCTTCCTCAACAGCATCATTTTATCCTACACAACAGTGCCATTACCTAAAATAAAATAAAATACCGAGGGATGGAGCTGCACAAAGGTCCCACTGCAGCAGTAGCAACCTCCTGCTTTGAGTGGGAGCCACTTGCACAAATGTACATCAGTGTTCACTGTAAGTTTTGGAACAGCCTACGCTTCTGCCCCAGGCAAAACCTGATGCCAGATCCCTCTGCACCAGCATTACCTGTAAAGATAATAAAATTTCCATTTCCTAAGTAATCTTCAGACCAATAAAGTCACTTTCTTTGCCCTCCTTTGCCTCTTTACCAGCAAAATAAACTTTTGATAAGCCTGGATTTCAACTATATTTATATGATCTGCTTTTTAGCTCTAAGATCTCAACAGCTACAGTCACTCCAGTGACATATTCAGTACAGTGCCCCTGTTTTAGAAGCCAAACTTCTATGAGTTTATTAGGCTTCTTTTCATCTACATTGGCAGAAAGTACACATTTCACAAGAATGGAAGAAATATAAGCTCAAATCAACACTTACTCAGAAAATAAAAGTTAGAGAAAATGCATTATGGGTCTACTTTTTATCATCTACAGCTCTGTTCTCTCAAGCAGCCCAGGAATTCTCACTCAAATAAAATTTAATTTATGTTGAAGTGAAAACAATGCACAAAAGTCCCACTTTTAAATTGTGAGGATCCATTATTACCCCTTGCTACAAATCACTGCCTATGAGAAGGCTGTTCCCACAACTACAGGCCGCTGTCAAAGCAATACACTGCAAACATCCTAACAATGCTGATAAATTACAAAGTAAGATGTTTCCACAACTAGATAACCAAGCTTATTTTCAAGTCATAGATGGCTCATTTGCTATTTTCAGCTACTGGTTTTAACATGCTGTACTGCTTTACTGAAATAACAGGTTCTTAACAGGCTGCTTGCAAAATTGAGGGGTTGAGGTAGATGGGCTCTCCTACCTCGAAGGTACCTCTGACACAGCCACTCGGTCCTGATTCACACATTGGTGGCAGAACATTAAAAGCACAACCCAGCAGTGCTGACACAAATTACACCAGACTGAATCATCACTCTGGATCTGAGCTCAGCAGGCAGTTTGGAGGCAGATCCTCCTACAGCAGGTTTCCTCGGGCAGGGAAAGGGATGCCTGGGCATTGCTTGCCAAAGCAGGGCAGCTGCCCAACAAACTCCCCATCTTTTCAATTCTTGGCTTTTATTCCACAAAAGGATACGGGAACCATTCACTCCTGAAATCTTGAAGTCATCTAATAACTGAACAACTCTCTCTTTGCTTGGATCATCTGGATCACTGTTGCGGACCTGCAGAGAAAGAAGTTATTTTGATGTCAGATCCACTGCACTGTTTGGTCCCTACACAAATTCTTGATATGAAAATTTCAGTTTGGTTTCTACACAAATTCTTGATGATCTGGAAATATCAGTTTGGTTTCTACACAAAGTCTTGATGATCTGGAAATATCAAGCACGTGACAGATGAAAACTCCCCAAAAAGGAAAAAAAAGAGTAAAATAAAATTGAGCCCAAGTCAGGCACTCACCGATTTCAGCAATTTGATTTCATCCAGCGCTGTTTCTGTGTAGTGCTCTGCACTCTTCACCACCTTCATTGCCACAAATCTCCTCCCTCTGTGCACACATGGCAAGTAAATTGGGAACTGTTAATGCTCATAGAAAGAACTTACTCTCCAGGATTATCCCAATTCTTTTGCACGCAAGAGAGTTTATTTCATGCATCATGGAAAAATGAGGTTTAAACACTCAAAGATTGCCTTTGAGTCTTTTTTTAACAGAAGATTCATGTTAGTAATTTCTCAAAATATTGAATAATAGGTCAGAGACTGAACACAACTCTTCCCACAGATATAGTTTGTCCTGTTGAGTTCCTCCCACACACTTGCATGCACAATATCAGAAGAGAATCCTGTTCTAGGATGTGGATAGCTAATGCTTTGTGTTTTCATCTAAAAGTAAAAGGATGTTTTCTGCTCAGGTTTGTGCATGCCTGGCAGGAACACCAGCTGGAACAGGAGCACTTACTGAATGTCCCAAGCCAGCCACACGGTGGAGAAATGACCCCATCCAAGCTTCCGAATCACGTGGTAACGTCCATTGAAGAGATCTCCTATTTTCACAAGGTGGTAACCCCCTGGAAAAACACAAGAACCAGAGAACAGCTGTGGGGAACAAGCATCACAATCACTGCAGCACCACAAAATATTTCCCCAGTGAAAACACCTGAAGTCTGCTAGGCTGACTACCTTTGGAAAACACAGGTTGTGATGGTAACAGAATCTTCCAGCTAAATATCAGCATTGCTTTTGTATGCTCTGACCCTAGAACGTGAAAGAGGCTCTGCAACCAAGATCCCAACAGTTCTCCTTGCAATTGTCCTGACTGGAAGGCACTCTGCCACTGAAAACAGGAAAGTCTCCTCTGCACCCTTCATATCTCTGAAGCTACTGACGATACAGGGGATTCCAACACAGAAGCAAAAATGTGAAAAGCCAAAGATGGAACTGGCAGAAAACAGAACAAAGAGAAGAAATTGTGATTTGGTGTTTTCATTTGCTCTATATTTTGTTTCTGCTCAGAGAAACGGGGGAAAGTTATTTTAAAAACAAGTTTTTCTGAAGAATGGATATCAAGATAATGATCTGATCTTCAAAATAAAACTGAAGAATATTAAAAGGTTTTGAAAGTGTCCCTTTTGCAATGAAATAAAAAAAAAGAAGTAAATGCCTCCTTGCTTTTATCAATATTGAAAGCCCTCTGGCACAGAGGAAAAGTTAACAGCTTTAAACTTATGCATTAAAAACAGTTCTGCAACTCAAGTCTTGACTGATAACAGAGGGAAACCTGGAGACTACCTTCTCCATTTCATGTTGGCTTGAAAAATGTTATTATCATCATGCAAAGTATTCTTAACATAAGAGGGAGTCTATTTTCATTCTCTACAGCAAATGGGAAATGGAGAGGATTCCTTGATTGCATTGAAAATCATGCATCTTAAACAGGCAAGTGCTCACCTTTACAGTAATCATTTGGATCCTCTTGCTCATCATCATCTGATCCCAGGATTTCCTCCTCTTGCTCTGGAAGATCACTCTCAGAATGAGCAGCAAGGCCCCGGTGCTGGGTGTCAGGTCTGAAAGAGACCACACTGCATGTCACACACACACACAGATCACACTGCATGTCACACACACACACAGATCACACTGCATGTCACACACACACACAGATCACACTGCATGTCACACACAGATCACACTGCATGTCACACACAGATCACACTGCATGTCACACACAGATCACACTGCATGTCACACACACACAGAGATCACACTGCATGTCACACACAGATCACACTGCATGTCACACACACACAGAGATCACACTGCATGTCACACAAAGACAGAGATCACACTGCATGTCACACACACACACAGATCACACTGCATGTCACACACAGAGATCACACTGCATGTCACACAAAGACAGAGATCACTCTGCATGTCACACACAGATGACACTGCATGTCACACACACACACAGATCACACTGCATGTCACACAGAGACAGAGATCACACTGCATGTCACACACACACACAGATCACACTGCATGTCACACACACAGACCACACTGAATGTCACACACACACAGAGATCACACTGCATGTCACACACACACAGAGATCACACTGCATGTCACACACACACACAGATCACACTGCATGTCACACACACACACAGATCACACTGCATGTCACACACACACACAGATCACACTGCATGTCACACACAGAGACCACACTGCATGTCACACATACAGATCACACTGCATGTCACACACACAGATCACACTGCATGTCACACACACACACAGATCACACTGCATGTCACACACACAGAGATCACACTGCACATCTCACAGAGAACACACAGCAGTGCTTTTATTCCTAAGCTAAAAGTAGACAGAAATAATTTTTGCATACTAGTGAGAAATGCACCTTATTGCCCTAGATCCACTTTCATAGTGGAACCAAGTCCAAACAAGGTAAGATTTAAAAGCTTAATGATCCCACCAAAATATTAGCCTCTCAACCCCTTCTCAGCCTTTCTCTAAAGCAGATTTGTATTTTATTTGTTATCCTAGGTAAAATTTAAAAATTTAAATACTGATTAATTTTATTTTAAAGACTAACAAATTAGTTTTTATTCTTTTTTGGAAAAAATGGTTAACCAGTGTTTTAGAACTTGTGGCCCTTTGTTCCTTTCATATTCAAGGTCAAATGAATATTTAACAATCCTTCTGCTTCTAACACTTTAGAACACTAGAGCCCCTAATCTTGACATTTATTTCTCCTATTCTCAAGGGGCAGGCTGCATTTTTAGTTCATCTCTTGACTCAGGATCCAAAGTTTATTACATTGTCTGAACTATGGAGAGTGGGAGGACACAGAGCAGATGTTTAATAAACCCTCCTGAGAGCTTGTGATTGCAGAGGGATTGGAATCAGGCACTAAGGTGGTGGAGGTTTTTCACTCCCACATTCATAAATAAAAGTGTTCATTTTATGTGTTTAACTTTCCATCAAATGTGCTACTCTGAGCTCTTGCTTGTGAAGGCCATGTCAGCAAAGGCCACCTCCATGCTCTCATACACTCAGGCTGTGCTCCCCAAATAAAACATCTCCCATATCTCAGCTCTTTCATGGCATCACACTGATCACAGCCAAACAGCTCAAGAAAACCTGATTTTGGTATTAGCCTATTTATTTACTTTACAAAGCATTACAGGGAACGCTTAAATGCCTACAAAGATTCAAGATACCTCTGTACAAAGCAAACATTTATAATGAAAACAATGCCTACAGACCACTTGCTTTGGCAGGATTTAAGGGCAAAGTATGCAAGATATCAACATTAAGTTTCCTCTCCTCAGAAGCACGAGATATCCCAAAAAGCTGGAGTTGTCCAAAGAAGTGGGCAGCAAACTTCATCACAGCAGTGACACAAGCACAAGATAACATTCTTTCCAGAGCGTTCCAGCAGTGAATTAGCGGAAGTTTCTTGTATTGAAACTATTGTTGCAGGGAAGCAGCAGATAACACCGGGGCCTTCCAGCACCCTCTTTAAAATTCAGCTCATTTTGCTGCAAGAAGGAAGAACTGCCCACCCAGTGGCTATGCCAGCAATGCAGGCAGGCCCTCAGATGCAGTTTTCACAACTTAGTCCTGAGCTGGACTCTTGAAAATCATATCAGGGCCGTACTAACTCATCTTAATCCATGGGAAAAATGTAATATTTTCATTTGGAATAGTTATACAGTAGAATGAATGTTCAGCACTGACCTACTACACGTGCACTCTGCTGAGACTTCACACATTAAACACATTGCTAACATGTTCAAACTACAGCCATCTTCAACATCATAAAAAGGGAGAAATCTTGCGTTCCAATCTGATGATGACTAAATTTCACTTAAAATCCACAACTGAAGTTCATTTAAACAAGGAAGAGCTACAAAGGTCATTCCAGGCACAGCCCACCACCAGACATTTACTTTCAGTCTGTTGTCAGTAAGTCCTGCTGATTTTTTTAAATTCAGGAACAGCTTAGTGGTCTCAAACCATAAACCAAAGACTGCCAAGCTAATGAGACTTCTATTAAGAACCCTGCAGCTTGATCCAGCCCTGAGATATTTCATATTTAGACTTTTTAGTCACTGAATTTTAAGTCAGGGGTAGGAAGAAGGAAACCTGCAGTAGGGGGTGCAGGAAGTCTTAGAGGTCAAAAAGCTTCTTTAAAATTGCTGCATTCCGCTGGGGACAATTGAGATACAAATAAAGTCACACGTTATCCCCAAATTAAGAGCAGGCAGCAAAGGCAAGAAATGGCCATAGGCAGAATGGTTGAAGGGGAGATTAGATGCTCACAGACAACAAATCCTATAGACAGGGTAAAGAGAACAGGAGCTGGACAGAAAGATTTTTAAGCCAGGAACCTCACACATAGCGTGAGTAGTAAAGAGTAATTCTCCCCAGTGCTGTTTCAGGATTTTCACGTTTTTAACTGCACAGGATGTAAGGGATTAAAAAGGACTCTAAAGAAAATTCCCCTGAAGTGGCAGTGATGCAGACAGACACATCAACCATTCTGCAGTCCCAGTGCTTCTCAATAATAGCAACTCCATGCATCGAGGAAGAAGTTACTGGAAGCACTAAAGCCCATTCTCCTGGAAGCTTTCTGTGCCCCTCCTAAGGGGCTGACTAATCCTGCTGCTGGCAGTCTCACACACGACACGCCCTGGAGTCTGCAGCCGAGTCTTTCATGGGGATCCAAAAGCATTTCACTCCTACATTAGGGTCTATGATACCAACTAATGTAAGAAAGCCGAATTCGGGTCACACATCTCTACAGTGCTATTTTTCCTTTATGAAATCACCTCCAAAATACACCTCATTCTTTTGCCTTCCTGTGAAAATTTGTTTCATGTTATTACACACCACCCTGTTCTTCCCCTGAAATGACCATGTCAGCTGAAGATTAAGAGAGAATTAATCAGTGCAGAACATGTATTAATACCTAAGAAAAAAATATATACAAAAGCACAAGCCTCATCTGTCTGCTTTGCTCACAAAGACAGTACTCTAAAAGGCACAAAAGGCTGTTAAAGACAGCAGAAAAACCCATGCCCAGTATTTAGAGATGACAGCTGAAACAGCTGTTGTCAAAATTGCAAAATGCAGATAAAGTATATAAAAATCCCATGCTAAATGACTGTTTACACATTAAAAACAAAGTGTTCTAGGGTAGTTTTTTCTTTTATAGCCACCTCTGATCTACAGAAGAACACCATGATCACCTTTTCCTTTTGCTCTCTCATTGTGCTAATTAATCATCAGAATGAACTGGATCTGCAGGGTCTCTCTACAACTACATAGCAATATTTTACTTAAGAAAAACAATGTGGAACAGAAAAGCTAAGGCAAAATTCTAAGTCTTCTATGGAATTCATGTGAATCCATATCTAGAGACCCTCCCAAAAGTCCTTATTCCCTGAAGAGCTGCAAATTCTCGAGACAAAATTAGAGAGGGGAACCTACCTGCAAGAAGCACGGCCTCCCATGGATAAAGATACTCCTGAAGACAGCCCAATAGTTTTCGAAAAAGCCATCAAAAGCCAGACACCACAGTGTTGGGGAAGGAGGGGGACATCAGCAGCGGGCAGAGGGGCTGGCTCTCCTCAAATGCAGCACAGCTTTGTGCAAGAGTGAAGGAGAAGAGGGATTTGCCTCCAGCACCCAGCTGCAGCTGCCCAGCACTGCATTGCAGGTGAAGGAAGGGCCGTGCAGCAAGGCTGGGGCTTGCTCTCAGCTGATCTTCCTGCAAATTCAGTCATGTCAGGGGGGTGATCATAAAGATTCATCCCCTCCTCTTGATGTCTACGTGTCTCTTCTTCCCTCTAATGAAATTAGAAATTCAGGCAGATACTTTGTTTCATCTTCCTGAACCAGCCGGTTTTATTTGCCTATTCAATAGCCCAGTGGATTCAAAGCTGGGATGAAGACAAGGATCATGGTAATTGTCGACAGAGCAACCCTTTTGATAGAGGAATTCCAGCACAATCACTCAGCAGGGAAAGAGCATTCAGAGGAAAAATAAATTTTCTGATGTAATTCTGCACCTCCCCTTACAGAGTTAGAAGAAAAACTTATCCTTTATGCTTAAAATGACAAAACAAGCAGAAGGAGTGAAATCTTCTTTAAAAGGTTGGACTGAGTATTTTTCACAGCAGCGGGTACTTAACATCATCTTCCAACAATGTACAATTCCCAGTCATTTCCTGTGCCTGTTTATCCTGCTGGTTTATGTAAGTGACAGGGGAAACAAGTCACCAACAATGTGACATAGCAAGTAACAATTTAGAGATTTCTCTCCTAGGGAGCACTTTATTAGTGTAAGACACACTGATGCTGTCCCTGCAAGCAAGAGGTTTAAAAAATTGTCTTCATCCAGTTGTATGTCTAAAATATTTTCACCTTAAAAGCTCACAGAAGTCTGAATATACTTTTAATAGTTTAGCATTGGCAAAACTCTTCATAATAGAAAAGGAACTAAAAACATTCAAAAATTTCCACTGTAGACAAGATTTTGCTCCATGTTCACTGAAGATATCACCCAACCCCTGCAATGCACAGCAGGGATGGTGAAGTTATTTGCAGGAGCTAAGATCTGAGTCACTCACTTGCTCCTTACAGAAGGTGTTAAAGCCATTTGGAAAAACACTTTGGAATTCTCTTGCTAGTTTTCAGTGGAATCACTTAACTGGTCCACACACAAAAAGCAAGGCAAAAAATTATTAAGAAATATCAGCCACACCATGTGGGTTCTTACAGATTTGCAGAGAAGGAAGGGTACCCTCTATAAATTACCAGACACACATCCAAGTCTCCACACTCAACTTCACCATCATCTTCTTTGCTCCAATAACTTACATTAAAAAAAAAAAATACTTGAAAGGAGGTGTTTGGTTTTCCTATTGAAGAGCATTAAGAATGACTTCAAAACTCTGTTATGGACAGAAAAGATTCTTCCTTGTCCCTAAAACAGCAGGAATACTGTCCATGCTACCTAACTACTTGCCTTGAATAGATACAAAAGCAGACTCCTTCCACCCTCAAGCAAGGAAGGCAATTTACATTTAGGCCGAATCACTTTTGTCACACCCATCATCCTTAAATACATACTAACAAAAAAATATACTCTCCTTACTCCTCTCTGTCTGCCTCTCCCTTGAAATTTGCAATGACACCCAACTGCAGGAAACTGAAGGGAAATATTTTCCTAATTTTAAGTAGCCTCCAACACAGCCTTTATAAGCAGTGTCATCCCTTATTGGTGAGCTCAAATTACACGCATGAAACGCCCCCAAGCAAAACTCAGTTCAGTGAACGCAGGAGGAATGACGAACCCAGCTCCCACTGGAGCTTTATCTGCTCCTAGCAGGCACCAGATAAAGGCACTGCAAACACCCCACGACTCTTCTTTCCACCTTTACCATCCAGCCAATGATTTGCTGGGCTCCACACCCAATGCAGCAAGATCTCACTTAAGGATTCCGTGTTTTCATTTGAGAAGAAGCTCCATATGGCACGGTGAAAAGCCAGGATTTAAAATCCCTCTCCCATTTCCACATCTGTGCATGGAGACAATGTCTCTTTAAGGAAGAATGCTTGCAGGCTGCATCTCATTACTATTTCTTAGTGTGCCTGTAATTTCATGTTAAGGCACATCTAGTGAGAATGAGTGCTCACACGAGGATCTGCTGGCAAAGCTCATGCTCAGTGAATATGGTAACTGACTGCACACAACTTTCAGCATGAATCCAGGTCTGGAGTGATCAAAGTGTTTTCCTGCTCGTATGCAGCCGGCCTTTCTGCTCACGAAATCCCAACTATATTGGGGAGAATTATAAATCATCGATGGTGGGGGACTTTTGAGTGTACAATCCATGTTATTTTGTGATTATTGTTGCATCCCTATTTTTCTGAATAAATAACTGGTGTTTTCTGCCAGAAGGGCAAATCCACAATACTTGCTGCTATAGAGCACTCATCCCAGAGCTACAGGAACACCACTGTCAAGAACTTAGAAGACTGGAGATGGTCAAACATTTCGTTTTTAAATACCAGTACTCAGAGGCACCAAGACATATTTTTGATTAGCAGATCTGTGGGAACTCAGATTGAAGATAAGTACTGGCTTTCACATAAGAAAGGTATTAAAATACAAATAACAGGCAATCAAGTTTCTTTCTTCCCATCCCCACTCCCCCACACAAGCACTTAACAAGCTGTTTGCAAAACTGTCTGCTAGTCCAGCTATCACAAATCAAGGGATTTCTATGGAAACCAGCAAATTTCAGTTGTGTCCTGTCATGGTTTGATAATCACTTCTGTATTTGAGTGAAAAAAATTACAAGGGCAATGGAAATTACAGGTATCTCACCTTCAGAATTCCAAGAGCCTCTGCCTGCTCTCTTTCTACAGGAGAGTGTTAGGATAAATGCATGCTCTACTTCATTGATATAAAATGAAACTTTTAAGACAGGAAGGAATGAAAGAAATTCATCCTGAATTTGCAGAAAATTAAGAACGTGGTTGACATTCCTATAAAAATATATATTCATTTCAAAAATATATATTCGTTTCCTATTAAAAAAAAGCTTATACATGGAATCAATTATGATTTACAAGGTGTTTCTGTAAATCATCAGTTAGTTTAGACTGGTCTTGTCTAAACCAAGCAAACAGCAATATTAACTACTGGATGATGAAAAAATAAGTAACTTTCCAGTTTCTTTTAACCTTTCCAAATGTTTTTTGTTCTGTTTTTAATGATATTAGGTTTATAGGTAAACTTAAAGCAGCTGTAGCTCATTTTTAAAATGAAACATATTTTGAATTTTTACTTCCTTCAGAACATTCTCTGCATTTTCATATAATAATTCAGAACACTAAACTCTACCTTTTAAAATCATTGTTTCATGCTTTTTACTAAAAAATGTAAAGAAAAATGTATTACAGAAAAAAACTGCATGTGTGATCTAAACTATCATGGAGCATCAGATATTAGAAGCACATTGCATGTGGTTTCAAGTATAGATTTTATGGAAAGTCATGAAACAACCCAGTTAAGCCTATTTTAGAAGATTTAACTAGAGCAGCTTTGTATTTAAATAGAATAAATGTTGTGGAACTGTACCTAAAGTTAGAGGCTGACACTGAGTTCATTTAATTGCACAGCATAAAGCACATGCAAGTTTCTTTAATTTCTGATATACAATCTAATAAACTTATGGTACCAGAAAAGAGTTGAAGCATAAAGTGTAAGAATATAAACACAGCATTTGACAAATAGCATGGCTCTGCACTCAAATCAAGGTTAGTGGCAAAATCAAGAGCTAACTGGCAGTGCCTTTAACCTGTCCTGAATATGTGGCTAAAAAAAGATTTATAAAAAACCCTAACATGCCAGCTCTGAAAGTTATCATTCAGCAACCTCAAAATCTACACAGAAATTAACCTTCCCAGCTGCACTGTGGCCTCTGTTGGCAGAATCAGTATTGCTGATCTGCAGCTACAGAAAGAAAGAAAAATCAACATGTATAGAATTAGACAATGGATTATTCATACAGAAATTAGAGAAGGAGGAGAGCATTTCAAAAATTGTCCTAATACTACCTTCAAGGAGTACCAGGGACACATATGGAATAGCATGGAACCGTAATGCATGTCTCCCAAATACTTTAGTTAAGGCTCCTCACTCATCAAAAACCCCATCTCAAAACGACTAATTCTTGGCTGAAGGCAACAAGAAAAAAAATATTTTAAATCCCTGTGATGTGTCTGAGGAAGTGGCTGAGAAAGCATTACTCTAGGCCTAAAGAAAAAAACCCTCCAACTCCCACCTCCAAAGCCTTAGCCTTACTATCTTTAGTCCTAGGCACCTTCAAGTAAAAAACATCCTGAGTCACCAGAGATTTTACAGAAATACGTAGCATTGTATGGAGCATACAGAACCAGCTCTAGGATTGACATCACCTTTCTGCAGAAAGGAACCCATGAGCAGCACTGAACATGGCACTTAGTGCAGCCTGCTGAAAGCCATTGTTTAGTATTTACTCGAGTTCCTCTAATTTCTACATCTGCCTCCAAAAGTTCCCCACACATAAAGACTCGTGACATTCCTGCGGTAAGAGAGAAGCCACACGAGAGCATCAAAGTTAGAGAACGAAGTAAACAACGCATCACGGCATTCTTTCGGCAAGAAAAAAAAAAAAAAAAGAAAAAAAACCACAAAAACTCAGGGGGAAAGAGAGTCAAGAGGGGGGAGAGAGTCGAAAGAAGGTGGTTCCTGAAGCAGGCAGTTGCTGAAGTGCCCCAGGGACTGCAGAGAGGGGACGCTGACATCTCCCTCCAGGATACAACCAAGGGGAGCCGGCAAGGGCAGACCACCACCCGCAGCTCCGTCCCTAAAGCACCACCGCAACTGCACGGCCGGGGTTCGGGGACAAGCAGGGAAAGCAGAGCCTGCGGTTCCCCGTCCAGCCCAGGGAGCCGCGACCGGAGCCGGCGAGGGGAGGCGGCCAGAGCTGGGCGGCAAAACGGCCGCCCCGGGCCACGCGCTGCGCCGGCTCCGCTGCTGCCCGAAACGTGCGCTCGGTTAACTCCGCTTAAAAACCTGCCCAGCCCCGCGGGCTCGCGCGTTCCTCCGCCCCGAGCGCCCTCCGGGCCGCCGGGCCCCGCAGCCCCTTCCCCGCGGGGAGGGCCAGGGGAACAAAGAGGCGGCGGTGCCGGCGGGAGATACCGCCCGAAGGGAGCCGCGGCCGCACTCACTTCCTCTGGGCCTTGTCCTTCTTGGCTTTGGTCCGCTTCTTCCGGGCCTGCAGCGCCAGCACTGAGGGAGAGAAGGAGAGAGAGGCGTGAAGGGCGGCGGGCCCTGCGGGGGCCCCGCGGGGCGATGGAGGCCGCGCCGCGCTCACCTTTCCGCTCCATGGCCGCCACCGCCGGCGGCCCCGGGCGCCTGCGCTGCGCCCGCCGGGCTGGGCACGCGCGGCTCGGCCGCCTCAGCCGCGCGGAGCCACCGCCTCCCGGCCCGGAGCCGCCCCTGCCCCGCCCGCCCTGCGCGGCTCCGGCGGCGGCGGCGGCGGCGGCGGCGGCTCCGGCAGCGGTGCGGGCGGGGCGCACGCGCGGGGCTGTGCGGGAGCCGCCCCGAGCCGAACGGCGGCGGGCGGTGCTGCCGGTAGTGCCGCGGGGCACGGTGCGGGCTCCGTTCGGCGGGAGCCTCCTGCACCCGTGCGCTGGCCTCCTGCACCCGTGCCCCTCCGGAACACGAACGCCGGCCCTTTTCTCTGGGAAAGAAAACTCAACACCCCAGGTTCCTGATGTCAGTTTGTAGGGTTCCCTTGGGACTGTCAGGGCAGCACAGGTTTGAGGTGGGGGCAGCTTGGGTCTGGGACACATCCTCGGTTGTTTGGATTTTTGGAGGTGTCCGGCCACTCAGGGCCACAGGTCCCTGGAGGCAAAGATCAGCCTTTTTCCTTGGGAAAGAAAAGTGGCCAGCCCAGGTTCCTGATGTCAGTTTGTAGGGTTCCCTTGGGACTGTCAGGGCAGCACAGGTTTGAGGTGGTGGCAGGTTGGGTCTGGGACGCAATCTTGGTTGTTCGGATTTTTTGGAGGCGGACACCCACTCAGGGCCACAGGCCCCTGGAGACAAAGTCCAGCCCTTTTCCCTGGGAAAGAAAAGTGGCCAGCCCAGGTTCCTGATGTCAGTTTGTAGGGTTCCCTTGGGACTGTCAGGGCAGCACAGGTTTGAGGTGGTGGCAGCTTGGGTCTGCGACACATCCTGCGCCGTTTGGAATTTTAGGAGGCGGCCGTGATCATGCGCATGTCTGGGGATCTGTTTCTTGCAGTTCAGTGCAGTGGGAGAGCAGCCTGGGTTTCTGCAGCTAGCCCTGCCAGGACAGCATCCTGTCATCCCACCAGCTGGGGAGAACATTTAAAACATTGCTGCGTGCAAAACAACTGATCTTGTTGCAAGTACATCAGGTAAGAACTTCAGGCTGCTAACAAAAATTCTAGATAGGCCTTTAAACTCTGGTTTCTGTGGATTTTTAGAGGTATAGGTGGAATATTTGGCTATAAAGCAGGTGCTTTGTCACATCACAGCCCATGTCCAGGGATTTGTGCTTGGCTGAACACAGAAGCATTGTGTCTGTATGTGGGAGCAATGTTATGGCACTGCACACCTGTATGGGGAAAAAGATCAGGATTGACTGGGCTTCCTCTCAGCAGGGTATCTGTTTTGCAGCATGAATACCCGTGACTTGCATGCTGACATCCTGATGTCTGATTTGTCCCCTGGTGCTAAACTCTGCAGTCATTGTGGTAGGAAGGGAAGATTTGGAACTTTACTGAACAAGATGAAAACAAAAAAAACTCTGAAGTTTTCAGTGGAGACCTTCCATGGTGCCAATAGCTAGGAATCCATTTAATCTTAAATCAAAGCTGCCATAGGAGAGGCAATAGAATCTGGAAATGAGGGCTATGCTTTTCATGGGTTTTACATTACTCATTTTGAACAGAGCTGAGAGAAGCTTGGCGTGAAGCCACCGTCCAGAACAATGTAGGGAAGCATATGTGGTTTGAGAATTACTCAATACCATTCGGGCCTTCAGTTTTTCCTGTCTTTCAGTCCAAGAAGATCCAGGATTCAGTTTCCTCTGCAGTTAAGAGACTCTACACAGTCTTCTTGAAAATCCAAGTTCATATCTGGACATAACTCTTAGCCAAGGGTGGCCAGACTGTCAAGGTGGTCAAATGCAGTTCCCATAACAAGGTGACACCACCTGAGCAGCGAGAGGGCCCTGCTGGCATGGGGGCAAAGGACAGCCCAAATCCCCAGCCCTCGAGGAGCTGGGCTCACAGGGACTGCTGGAGGTGACACCCCCGAGCTGCTGTGGGTCCCTGCTGCATTCCCAGGCCAGCCTCACCTCAAAGGGGGCTCCTGGGGAAACAGTCACCTCCTGTCTGGGGGCTGCTCCCAACCCTCCTGCATTAAAGGGAGACTGGTGAATATTTAGTGTCACCTTCATCCTTAGAAGCTTTTTCTATGGGGGAGAGTCTGAAAGGTCAATATCCTTACATTAGACTATTATGTGCCATGCCAAGGTAAGGGAGTTAAACAAGTGGTTTCATGAGCAGCAGAAGTCATGAACCCTGCTTTCCTGCAGATTTGGGGAGGGTTTTTTTCTCCTCCTTGCCTCTTTCAGGTGTAGGACCCCAGCACAGGATGATTACCCAAGACTGGGTTCTTTCCCTAGGTGGGGCAACTACTGGAATATTTTACTCAGAACTTCCAGCCACCTGCCCTATTCAAACTTGGCTGAGACAGCCACCAAGATTAAAAATTATTGCAGAATTCTGACAGAAAAGGCATGTGCATAAGCTCCAGTTCTTCAGGAAATCAAGCTATCTCTGTCCTTCACTTCCCCCATCATCCCAAAGACAGCTGGTGCAGTAGCTCTGGAAATAAAAAAACTTGGAGCTTTTGCCCTCCACTGGCAGGGTTCTCACTCTGTCAGAGAAATGAAAACAACAACAACAAAGTCATTCCTTGCTGCAAAACTCAGCAGGATGCCTTTCCAGCTTGCACACAAAGATGTCTTAGCCCAAACAGGAACACAGGACTCAAAGCAACAAACTGGATTATCCATCCATTACATTTGTGAAAAAATGGAGAATTCAAAGGAGGATCTGCCCAGCCCCATTTCCTCAACTCCATGACAATATTTAAGTTACTGGCAGGATAATTTAACGTGAAGGCTTAAACATCAAGCCAAATATTCTACCTTCTGCTGCTCAGCTGGACTTCAGCGAAGTGTTGTGCAGTAGATTCTACCTCGCCCAACTTTATGGCTGTCCAAAGCAGCCTCCTCTGTCTCTGCAGTGCTCTTGTGTGACCTCCTGTGCCCACCAGGGTTTGCTCTGTTTGCTCTCTGCAGGCACAGGTGTTATCCCAGAGCTGGCACACCCCATCAGTCCCAGGAAGGCACCTCTGTGCCCTTGCACTGCACTCAGATGAATCACAAACACTCTGTGTGCTGCTCACATGATAGGCTGTCGCTGGAGAAGCCCAGAGCACTGGGCTTCATCAATTGCTTGACCTAATTAACGCTGCAGAAAAAGAGGGGATGGTATTTTGATTCCTCCTGACCTAGAAGGAAACCACATAAACACTGCATCTGGGAAGCAAAAATGAACAAACCTATCTCACCTCCCCAAAACCAGACAAATGTTTCCTGTATTAAATGATTTAGTGAGTGGGTTAATTCAGGACTTGACCTACATGATTTATTTCCCATGTATGTGTTTGAATCAGAATTTCCAGTAGCTAAACTCTGACTAACCCTGCTACCCAGTGCTCCTTCTTCCCCCTTTTAATTCCCTGGCAATGTTGGTGATTTTTTTTCTTTTTTCTTTTTTTTTTTCTTTTTATTTACAAACCAAATAGAAGTGAGGCTTTTGGCATCCCTGAACTGTGAACAGCGACTGTGGGGACTCACATTAACATTATAGAGCTGTGTCCCTCTCCATAATTTCACTGTCAAGGGTGGCTCTGCTGACAAGTGGATACAAAATGGAGAACAGAGAAAAGACATGAAACAGGGAAGTGGCAAAGGAACAGGGGAAAAATAATGAGGAAGCAAGGCAGACGTTTTTCTGAAACAATGAGCTGGAGGAAGAAACAAGAGATTTTCTTATTAAACAATGCAATGATAAAGTTTCCAATAATATTAGCAAAATTCTCCCTTTGAATTCTGGGCAAAACTTATTGCATCAGGAAAATTTGGGTGGACAGACTCCTAACTCTACATCACATGTCATAGTTACACACCATTCAACTCTTGCCATCAAGGGATTTTGTTTCTCTGACTCCAGAATTTCATCCAGTCTCCTTCTTACATTTTTTAAGATGTAAAAAGACAGAGGTGGAGCAGAAGGCTTTTGCACAATGTAAAGGATCTCACTATTACAGAAAGCAACCTTGTTGACAAGTCTTCATGGTTACTGAGAACTAGAAAACACAGCAGCAACTCAAACTACAGCTCTGTTTGCCTGAATTTATCACCAGAAAATTCCTTTGCAGCAGTGTAAGTTGGACAAGACCCATAGTTTTAGGCTTCAGTACCACACATGGCTAAGCTGATGAAAGAGCTGGTTATCCAGAAAGAGAAGGCTGGCTCCCCTGCTTTCCTTTCCCTGTGTGGTCCTGTCCCTTTTGGCAGCAGCAGGCTGATAGATTAGCTCACCACACCTTGCAGAACCTCACCCAGTGGCTCAGTCTTGAGTCTCAAGCCCTGTCACGGTCTCAAAACAAGTTTAAGTTTCAGTGCACACTGAAACAAAGCCCAGATAAATGATGAATAAGAGATTCTGTGTTTACTTTCATAGGAGGACTTAGCAGAGCAGAAAAAGCCATAACCACTGAGAGTCCAGACTAGCTCCAAAAAGAGATTCAGAAAGAAAACTGCAATATTCATAGTCAAACCAAACTAAAACAAAGAAACAAAAGCACAATCACTGAGACCTGTTTCTTCTGATACCACAGCAGGGACTCCAGCATTATATTTACTGTCTTGTACACATACACATGCCCCAGCCACTCCAAACCACAGAGAGAGCGAGGTGTGTCTGACATCCTTGAGCACAATCACCCTTTTCAGGGCAAGGTCACGCAAGCAAAACTAACAGGAAGCAAAAAGAGTTTGCAAATTAAAGGTGTTAAGAGCCCTGACACACCAAGAAGTAGTTACTTTATAGGTGCAAGCAGTGGTAGCTTTTAAGTGTTTACTCCGGTGGGCTTCAATGACTTTACAGGACCATAGGACAGGGTGCCACTTCGTGTAGAGAAAGAGAAGGGGTTTGATATGGGAAGCCAAATGTTTTAAAAGCAAGCTTCCATAACCCATTCAGAATGTGTGTATCTTGCTAACAATTCACCTTTCTAAAGCTTGAGATGAAAAGCTAAGTGGCCTTGAACACAAATCCCTAACATTAATGACTTCCTGTGATATTCTGTACTTACTACCTGGTTAAGACACCATGGGTTCCACCCCAAAATCAGCTTAACCTGCTGCACTTAATGACTTGAGACTTGTGTATGCACTTGAAAGCAAACACATCTGCGTCTTTGATATTGCAAGGCCTTTTGGGAAGTATTGAGAAGCAGCTTATTCTCAAAAAACACAGAGAACGATCACGACACTGGGAAATCTGTGCAGTGCCAGCTTAGCTCTCCCCAACAGCCCTGGAAGGGAACAAAACATCCTCGCGAAGTTTGCACGAACAATTCGCACCAGCTTGCAAGGCTTCAGGCGCACTAGCGCCGAGATACACCCTGGCACGCTGTTACTCACCCTGCGCTGCCCTAGCTAAGCTCTCTTATCTATTTCCCTTTTCTTTTTGCTTTCAGAACCGCTCAGGGAGAAGCGAGGCGCTCGCTGAGGGGAGGGCGGGACGCGCCGCCCGCCCCTCAGCGCCGCTCTCGCGAGACGCCGCCGCGCGGGCTCCATATTGGGGCATCCGTGCCCGGGGCCCGGAGCTCTCGCGAGCGCAGCCCTGAGGCGGCGCCGGGCTGTGCCGCCCGCGGGCAGCGCGCTCCGCGCTCGGGCCGTGCGGGGACAGCGCGGCCGGTGCCGGTGCCAGCGCTGCCTGGGCTCTGCGGGGTGAAGGGGTGGGAGCCCGGGTGCGCCGCGAGGGGCGGAGGCGGCGGCTGCGGTGTCGCCTGCGCCGTCCCACCTGCGGCGGGAGCGCGTCCCCGCCCCGCACGCCGGCGCCCCCGCCTCGCTCGCCGCTGGCCGCACACGACCGCCGGCCGCGCCTCGCGGGGCCATCCCGCCCCTCGCGGCACTGCCCGGGGAGGGAGAGAGGGAGGGGGAAGGCGGTGACAGGGCCGCGCTCGGCCTCGCCCCCCCGTGCCTGTGGGAGGGGGGCAGCGGCGGCGCGGGGCGGGGCGTGAGAGGCCGGCGGCGGCTGCGGGGGCGTCGCTGCTGCGGGGCTGCCCCCGCCCGGGAGCGCCGAGGGGAGGGAGCGAAAGAAGGAAGGAAGGAAGGGAGGAAGAAGTCGCTGCCGCCGCTGCAGGAGGAGAAGGAGGTAGTGGCGGCGGCGGTGCTGTTGCAGCCGCGGGCAGAGCCTCCCCCTCCCGCCGGGCCGGGCGGGGCGGGCTCCGCAACCGAGATGTCTCAGGAGCGGCCCAAGTTCTACCGGCAGGAGCTGAACAAGACGGTGTGGGAGGTGCCCGAGCGCTACCAGAACCTCTCCCCGGTCGGCTCCGGGGCCTACGGCTCCGTCTGGTGAGCGCTGGGTGGGGGACGGGGCAGTGCGGGGGAGGTCGCGTTAGGTCGCTGCCCCGGCCCGCGGTCCCGGTGCCCTGCAGGGATCCGCGCGGGGTGGGCACCGCGGCGAGCGGGGCTCCTCTGTCCGCCCGCGGCTTCCTGTGCCCCAGCTCTCCACCGGCCTCCTGCAAGAGACATTTTTCCTCCCGGGTTTACGCGCGGTGCTGCCGGGAAGCCGCAGTCTCGTCTTTGGAATGCGTCGGGGATTGCACCACATGGCAGGTGGCTCTGAAGCGTTTTTGCAGGGGAAGATAATAATGTGTCGTTCTCGGCTGCCTCCCCCCCCGTCCCTCCCCGAATGATCTCATATGGACACATTTCAGTGTGATTTCTTGCAGTCAGGAGCTGGGGAGTGCAGAGGGATGCAGCCTGGTAACCCCCCCCCCATAGCTGGCTTTGCAGAGCTGAGGGCTTGGCAGCTCTTGTCCCAGTTTCTTTCTGGACCTGGAGGATAGATTATATTTGAGTCAGTTGTATTTTCATCTGGAAATTGTTGATAGGTACGAAATAGAGAGAATGCTGGGAGGGCTGTTTTTGTATTCCTGACTTGTTATAGTGGATTTACAAGCACCGATATTTTCTTGGCAATAATAGAGGAACACAGGAGGACTCGTTTTATTGCTATAGAATTACTGCAGCATGTGCTCCCTGGGAGAGTAAAGTCCTGCTATGAGACCTGCAGAAATACAGGGAGCGTGAAGAGTTTAGTTTTTAATGCTTACCTTAGAGGAACAAACCAGGCTACGTGTGTGAGATTCAATGCGTCCTTAATTTGTAGCTTCTCTGCTGAACTGCGGTGGATCATTAAACATAAATGGAGCTGCATACTTTGCTTAACCTTAAAGACAAGGTAGTATTTGAATCAGTTTGACTCTAGACTTTAGCAGTCATTTAGTTAAATGCTCACAGATTACTGCCTGCTTTGATTAAGAAACATCTTCCACCTGAGTATTCTGGGTTTTATTCTGTGTTCTTTGGTTCTGTCAAAGTGTGAGCAGAATTTTGAAATATGGGTGCATAATTACAAAGCTGCTTTGCTGTTGTGTTGGAGCAGGCATGCATTTGTTTTTATTAATGTAGTATGTAAATTTTCCTTATGGGTATCAGTTTTATTATAAGGAGGGACACATGCTGCATTCTGCTAGTACAGAAAATAAGTTCCTTTGCACATGCTACAGTTTTAATGAAATGCTCAGCTGTTCTTAACCTGTTATAAAATTGTTGGTAAATTGAACTTAAATAACTTGCATTTTTTAAAATGCTGTGATTGAAGTGTGCAGAGGCTTGCATTTCATAAAAGTAAACCAGGCTGGTCGTAGCAAGAATAGCCAGTGTACTTGCTGAGGTGTGTTTTTGGTTTGGTATATTTTTTTTTTAATATGATTATAGAATTATTTTGATTGGAAAAGAATAGACAGGTTTCTTTTGGTGACACAGCTGATAAATACTCCTGTAGGTGTCACAGAGTTATGCAACTCCTGAAATGGAATCGGAAATTAATTTGCTTGGTGCCTTGTCTTTGTATTTTAAGGTTGATCCTACATCATATACCCCACTCCTATTTTCTTTTCCCCCTCCCTACAATCTCCACTGTATATGCAATAGTTGCAAAGTTTGTTTTCAACCAGGAACTAAAGAGTTTGCATCATGAATTTCCTGTTTTGCTGTGTCAAAACTTTCAAAGATTGTGCAACTTTGTTCAGACCAAGTGAAACAGTTTTGTATTGGATGCAATTTCAGACATGTGGCAGAGTCTTTTTACAGTCCATGTTAATGGCTTCCTGTATGTTCTTCTAAAAATAGTTTTCAGAAAAGATATAGTGATATGGAAAGTATGTCAGAATTAAAAAAATCCAAGAAAACAACAAAAACTTTTGCATGTTTATGGACATTTATTAAGCCACTAGTGGTGATGCACATTATTTATGGTATTCTTGCAAGGACTTGTTCTGCTCTGTCCCTTTAGAGATTTTTTTTTTCTCTCCAGTAAAAAGCTACCTAGCTTCATTTGAGGTTTGGTGTATCCACTGTTGGGATAGTACATAGTGGTGTTTTAACAGTCCTTAAAATGGTAAATATATTTTCATGTATGTTCACTGCATTATTATATTCAAATGTAATCAAATGCTCTGTTGTTTAAGTTGTCAAAATGAGGCATTTGAAAATGAGGAATCTCCAGAAAGTGGAGAGGAAAATGAATAAAAAAGGAAGCATTAAGCTGCCAGATGAGTCACTTAGACGATGGAGCTGTTGTAGGCTGCTTTGAATGTGCTGTGGGTATGGCTTGGAGCTCCCTGATACACAAACCTGACTACTGGGGAGTCAGTGGATGGAGGGAGAGGCATTTTCTGCAGGCAGCCTGAGACAGTGCCTGAAATGAGAGCAAATATTGCAGTGTGTTCTGAGGGGTGGTGTGCAGTGTTGGAAGAATGAGGTTCAGATGGCCAGCTCAGGTACTTTTCAGGATTCATTTTTTAAAAACTACAAGTGTTAGAGATACAAATAGGGATTCAGTTCCAAAACTTTGAGAAAAATCTACACATATCCTCAGATTGATTCTTGCTAAGTCACGTAACAATTGCCATGGCACCTGTTGTATGAAATGCTATTTCATTCATTCTTGCAACATTTTGTGTATTTATTCAACACAGTCTTTTGCATGGCTTTTGTAACCAGGCCTGCATTGAAAAAAGGGTTCCTGACATATCCATTTTGTAATATTTCACGTAAGGAGAGGGGCCTAGACAATACAACATCTTGCAGTGGGAAGTTGCTGAACAGAGATGGGATTGATTGGTGACTCACACTTCAGTTGGAGGATTGCTTCATTTCTTGCGTGTGCTGGAGGGAAGTCTCACAGTTCAGCCAGCTCTGAGCTAAGCAAAATGATGTTTTCACAAATTTCCCATCAATTTCTAAAAGGCTGTGATGCACATTTGGTGTACTCTTAGTTTACTTAATTGTTATGTTTTTGCAGCTGTTCTTTGTTGTATTGATGCCTTTGTAAAATAAGGGGTTTGGTTTAATTGCTTTGCAAGCTATCTGTGTTGCCTTAAGTAATTTGGAAAGGATTGAACAGCCAAGACTTACTCTTCCTCAAAATCTTGCATAAGATTTTTTTTTAGCTTTTTTTTTAATAGACTGTCAGGTGATACAGTCCTCCAAAACCTGTGACTTCTTCCCGTTTCAACCCACAGTTGTACTAACACTGAGTCTGAATTTCTTGGATACTGAGAACTCCCAGAGAAACACTATAGAGTTAAGAATTTTTAAAACCTTAGGGTCTAGAGGAAATGGAATAACCCTAAATACCACATTTATAGGAACAGTTCCTCTGTGGATTTTTTTTCCTAATCCCTTATCAAAGCGTGCAAGTGCCTCCAAATCCTGTGTGTGTGCTTGGAGGGACAGGTGCCTGCTCCTCCAGAAAGGTGTGGTAGATGTGTGAGGAGTGATAGGAACAGAGCTGTAAAACTGAGTGGGATGAAGCAGCCACACAGGAAGGATTGGCAGAAGATGTGTGGGGAGGGGAGAGTTGAGTAGGAGAAGGGCAGGCACAGAAAAGCTGTGAGCAGAGCTCTGAAAGGGCTGGCAAGGAGTTTGGACTGTAGGGGAACTTGGTATATTAAGAAGGGAAATTAGTGAGAGCACATCTGTCCTATAGAGAGATTTTTATTGCAGCTTTCTTAGAAGCAGAAGCTAATCTAGCACAGGAGAATGATATTTGCAACTTCTTTAGTGTGTTGGGAGGGTGATGACTGAAGTGCGGGTGCAGAAGTGACTGCAGTGAAAAATAGACTGTCAGGTGCTAACTGTGTTTTTCTGTCTGATAGGAGTGCATAAATTAACTTCCCAGGTAGCACTAAGGAGATTCAGTGAGCTTGGGCATTTGCAGAGGCACTAGCAATGAGCAGCTATATTTAGCAAAATAGCCTTTGCACAAAAATTAATATTCTGATTATTTAATATTGAAATAAGTTGTGCTTATAAGTAATCGTGTTACTTGGTTCTCAAAGTAATTGTTTTCTTCTACCTCCTGTGTTCTGGATTCAATTCAGGTTAGATCAGAATTGTAATTTTAGCTCACTTAGGGTGAGGTGGATGCAGTTTGTTTGCTATAGCACAGTACTATGTAAGAGGTTAGAAAAAATGTGATAAATTCTAAATCTGTGCTGATCTTGTTTTAAAAGGGATTTAAAACTGTGGGTCATGCAATTTTTTTTCCTAATTGGGCTTCTTTAGCTGAAATGTGATCAATATAATGCAGCTGTTTTAAAGTCTGTGATGAAAGGCAGCTTAGTGGTCTTTAAAATGTTCTCCAGCTGACAGCTGTTCTGTAGCTCTGCAGGAACCTTTAGCCAGTTATCTGTATTGGCAGAAAATTACTCAGTGTGATTTATCTGTGGGGGAAATAGTCTTTAGGCCTCAAATATGACCAGACTTTGTGTTCTGACTTTAAGTCTAGATTGTGAATGTGCAGTTACACACAATTTTCTTTCCTGAGCTTTGTGCATTGTGCTGTTTAACCAGTACTGCTGACTGCAGTTCCCTTGGAGGTTGTACAGCTACTAAAACAGCACAGTGACTTGATATGACCCCAAAAAATGTAATTTAAAACCTGAAACTGAATTTCATCTGAATCCTGAAATAGCTTATGTCTGGTGGCTCTAAAAGCTCAAAATCTTGGAAACCAAAAGAGAAATTTGACTCTGGAGCTGTGGAGGTTTGAGATGCAGGGGATCCCTTTCTTTGCAAGATGAAAGAGTTACTGGTATTTGCTGCATTTTGTACCTGAGGTGTTTGGAAACTGGTGAAGATCCATGACTAATTTACAGCAGCATGTGCTGAATGATGATGACTACTCTTATTTTTGCTCTAAGTCCTAGAAAACACCTTATGTATCAGTAATATGCTGGCATCTATTTTCAGGCCGAACTAGGGATATTTGTGTATTACAAGATGGTGATTTTTACCCGAGGCTGAAAAAAAAATTGAATTCTAAATTTCATGAAGTGTTGCCGCTTAAATATTGATTTTTTTTTTTCCCCAAGTGATGCGTGAAAACTTGAGAATTTGAAATCAACATTAAAAAGTGAATGCTTGATGGCTTCTTTTGTGTGCCTGGCTGAGGTGTAAAGCATAACTTACATGTGGGAGTAGTTGCTAATGGGTGTTTTTTGAGCCAGTGTGGTGCAGCTTGAGTAATTCAGCTCTGGCAGGTTGCTGCTGTGTGACCTGGTGTACTCCTGTGTGTTTTCCAGAGAGGTCTTTCCACTCTGTGCATGCCCTTTATAGAAAGGGAGATGCTCTTGCACTGTGCACAGAGGGTTTTTCCATTCCCTGCCGGGGCCTGGGGGAAGGGTCACTGCTCACAGGAGGGTGCTGCTGTTGTGTTTTCTATTTCTCATAAACTTCACTTACCAAATTCCTTGGAAACCGGGCAAATTTGAGATAAGGAGTCGTTTTGCAGGTTAATTCTTGGTGGTTGCTTTAAAAGTAAATGACAGCTGCCTTTATTTCAAATAGCTCCTTTGGTGGGGTGGGCGTTGTGGTTTGCATATGCAATTGTGGGTTTATTCTAGGACTGCTCTTGTGATTGGTTTTGAGCTTTGTTAATTAAGCTTTATATTTCACACTTCACCTTTATAAATATGTAGCATTCCTTTTTGCATGATGTTTATCAAGAACTAGTGCATACTCACTTTTAAATGGAATCAGGAGTTCACCTGAATCATAAATAGGACAGGAAAATCAACCAGTATTGTCCTTGTATGACTCTTTCCATGCCATACTTTCCCCATATTTGTTGCCTTGAGTGAAGTGTTCATTTCATATCCTCTCTTTCTCCTCCTCCTTCCTTTTGGACAGACCAGAGCTTTATAAGTTGCATAAGAAATTACTTAAAATATACTTTTACTGTACTATACATATATATTTAGTTACTGAGTAGGATTAAATAAGTCCTCATGGACTCTTAAGAAAAAAATACTATTTGTATGTACAAGGTTTCTGCTAAAGAGACAAGTTTTGATAATGTACAGCTACGTGTCATTCATTCACATGCACTTTTGTATGAGAACTTGGTTATTGGATGGGATTTACCAAAGAAATTTAATTTCAGCTTCAGTTATGATTAACAACAATCATAACTGATTTTATTAGGCACAAGTCCTGGATTTTTGTGTGGATTTAAACCATGAAAATAGTATTTTGAGCATAGCATTTTGTGACCAAGTGTGGTGTTTGAAAATATGTTTAGGAATAGTGATAGTATTTACAAGTACTCTTCTCTCCAGAGTTTTAGTGCATAATTATGTTTAAGAGCACTTCAGACAGCAAAGTCATAAACATTTCTCTTTCTTTCTACAAGATTTCCCTTTACTGTGTGGACGAGACTCATCTTTTAAACATTTTCTGCAGAAACCAACAGTTGTGTAAAATCGTGAAGATTTTGGGTGGCATGCAGGTTATGGACCAGGGTACCTAGAAATAATTTTGACTGGAGGAATGGTGTTGCCTGTAACTCAGTGTCTAGAATAAGTGTGGGTTTGAAGGCATTCATAAAGAGTTCATTTGATAACGTGGTTGCTCTGTGTTGCAGTTCTGCCTTTGACACAAAAACTGGTTTGCGAGTGGCGGTGAAGAAGCTGTCCCGGCCCTTCCAGTCCATCATCCACGCCAAGAGAACCTACCGGGAGCTGCGGCTGCTCAAGCACATGAAACACGAAAATGTGAGTGCAGGGAGAGGCTCTGAAAGCTTTCCTCAAGTTGGAGCATCCACCAGGATTGTTTTTTTCTTGGTGCATGTGGTTTTTTCCTCATGCTGAATGCAAAGCTTGCAGTAGTCCAAGGTATTAGAGCTGTTAAAAGATCATGCAGAGTAACAAAACCAACCCCAAAAAACCCCACAATAACCAATTTTGTATGAAAAAAATGTAGTATTTTCTAGAATAATCTCAAAATTACTACTTAGCAAATTCATGAAATGCTTTCCTCAAGTTGGACTGAGCATCCACCAGGATTGCTTTTTTCTTGGTGCATGTGGTTTTTTCCTCATGCTGAATGCAAAGCTTGCAGTAGTCCAAGGTATTAGAGCTGTTAAAAGATCATGCAGAGTAACAAAACCAACCCCAAAAAAACCCACAATAACCAATTTTGTATGAAAAAAATGTAGTATTTTCTAGAATAATCTCAAAATTACTACTTAGCAAGTTCATAAGGATTTGGGACTCAGGTGGTGTCACTTACATTCTCCTAGTTACTTGTAGTAAACTGCAGTTTTTGTAATGTTAAGCATTTATTTAAAGAAAGAAAGTTCCAAAGTTTGTTTTTAGTGTCTTCTGGAGGGTTTTTAATAATTTTTTTTTTGGCTTGCCTGTGTCAGAAAGTTATGAAGCAGACATTCATTAGATTCCTGTGGGTAAAATAGGGAGGAAAAAAGGGGTGGTGATGAAGGGGTGGAAATTAGATGAATTAGATGGCTGTTTATATGAGCCATCTACTTAAATAATCAACAAGGAAACAAACCTGAATGTGGCAAATGTTATATTGAATTATTTTTTGATAAAGCTTCCATTTGGTATAGAAGACAATTGCATGACCAGTTTCCTCTGTGTGTGACAATAACATGCCAACATATTTATACTGCATGGTGTTTGGAACAAATTCTGTGTGCAATGGAGCAGAAGTTCTCATAACCAGCTCTTGGTAGAGCTGTCAGAACACCAAGAAGAAAGGAAGGCTCTTGATTTCTTTTGTCCCATCAAACTCTGGCTTGGCAGAAGGGAAATACTCTTTGGACATGAGCTGAGCAAAGCCAGGACAGTTACCTAGCACAAAAAGCCAAGCAAGCATAGTCTGATTGTAAGGATCTCCTTGGCTGATCTGTTCAGAACTTCTGCTGTGGCAGGAATGGTTGTGTGGTGTGGTTTCTGACCACTGCAGTCAGCATCTGGTATCCCATAAATCATCTTGATGTTTTTAGCGTGGCTCACATCCCTGGAACTTGTGATGCATGTGTGTATTGCTGTCAGTAATTCCTCCTGTGTGATACCATTGTCTCAGCAGTAGAGGTAACTTCTGATCCTGCTTAATATCCATACAAATATCAAAGGGTCCTTAAGATCATCGAGTTCTACCCCCTGCCATGGCAGGGATACCTTCCACTGGACCAGGCTGCTCCCAGTCCCACCCAGCCTGGCCCTGGACACTTCCAGGGATGAGGCAGGCACAGCTTCTCTAGGAATCCATTCCAGGGCCTCCCCACCCTCACAGGGGAGAATTTGTTCCCAGTATCTGACATAAATCTACCCTTTCTCAGTGGAAGGCCATTGCCCCTTGTCCTGTCATGACATGTCCTTGTAAAAAACCCTAGTAGTACTCAGGAGTTTCTTTCTGCACCTTTTCTCATGCCTGAGATATTCTTCAAACAGGAAAGCTTTGATTTATCTATTGACACACCAAAAAAAGCTGATGAGGTTAAGCATTGAAAATTAGTTTGTGACTACAACTGAGATTCATTAATATTTCTTGATTGGCATTGCAAAGGGCCTATCTTTAATAAAAGGCAGTTAAGTCATTTTTACAGATATATATATATTATCAGTTCATCATCCCTTCATTTATCTGTGGGAAATTTATGTAAGTTGTGATTTAAAAATCCTGCAGAGATGATCAGAGCTGGTTCAGGCAGGCATATTAATGCTACTGTCTTGACTATTCAGATTACAATTTTGAAAAAAAAAAAAAAAATTTGGTGTTATGTGGCACAGAACACACCAGCAAATGTGGAAGGTGTGGTGCTCTGAGGGGCTGGAACATAAGGTGTTTTTTTTATATCTTCTATATCTAGTTCATGATGATTTGAGCAAGTAAATGGAGCTGCAGAGCTCTCACGTGTGCCTGCATCAAGTTTTCAAGTTCCAGGAGGTCTTGTTAGCTTGCACAAAGCACAACACTGAACAGATGGAAATGAAACATCTACTGGAATAAATACTTCAGTGCCACAAAGGATCTTAGTAACTGTATTGTAGTATGCTATAAATATATTTCACAGCTTTTCTCTTCACTCTTTTCTTTTTAGGTGATTGGCTTATTGGACGTGTTCACCCCTGCCAAATCACTAGAAGAATTCAATGATGTGTAGGTAACTTCTCTGAAGATTGCAACAAAATGCTTTTTCTATCTCCTTACACCTCCCAGGTTATAACAGAAATATTTGTCTCTTTAATTTGCCTGCCATCACTCACAAAGAATCCTGAATTCCAGCACAAAGTTATAGTATATCCTAAGCTATTGGACTTGTCAGAATTGTTCACTTGCTGTGCTTTACTGTCCAGTGCTGTTGGAATCACTCTACTAATTTGCTGTTATTTAAAGTGTCACGATCTATGTTTCATTGAACAACGTGCTTTGGGACAGATTTATGGGGAATTTTTATCCTAATCCTATTCAAGAGATTGCTTCATAGCCCACGTGCTGGCTTTTGTTCACAGGTACTTGGTGACACATCTCATGGGAGCAGACCTGAACAACATTGTGAAATGCCAGAAGCTCACTGATGACCACGTGCAGTTTCTCATTTACCAGATCCTTCGGGGCCTGAAGGTGAGTGTCCCTGTCTTCCCTCAATGGGGACAGCTCACCATGGGGGATGGAAGTTCCTGGTGAATGTTACATCCTCAGAGATTCAGATGTGTGCATAGGGCTTCTGTAACTTCCCTAAAGTATTGTAGAATAACATTTTATTATTCTTCTTTCACTTCTGCCTCTCTGGAGCTCTGCATCAGTAAGGTTACCTATCATTTTTATGTGTTCCTATGGGCAGAGTCTAGAAAGTGATGAGCTGTGATGCCCTCTGCTCTGCTCTGGCAATGAATTTTCCATTTCTTCAGTTTTGTTTACTTGTGTTGTTCCACTGGTGTGGCAGCACTCCCGGGTGTTCCTAAGGAGAGGCAAACTGGAACACCCACCTGGTGGAACCCACAGACACACAGCTGGTTCCTTCTGCTCAGACTGGAGCATCTGAATTGTGTGGGCTGGGGTAGGGCAGGAGTTTCCAGGGAAGAGATGAGGAGGTGGCTGCTTGGACTGTTACATAAATTTTGTCATCTTATTTTACAGTACATCCATTCAGCTGACATAATACACAGGGTAAGTATTCATTCTGAGATTGTTTCCTGTAGTGAAACAATATCTTTTAAAAATGAAGCATGAACTTCTACAATGTAGCACCAAGAGAAACCAGAGAAAATTTTCTGAGAATTTTTTTTGTTAAGTAGTAAAAAGATTGAACAGAGAGGAAGTGGTTGTCAAGATCCATAATTTTCTTTTGTGAATTAGATTTTCTCTTAAATACAAATATGCAGCACTGGTGTTGCCTTTATCCATTTTTGGTTATATGTGACACTTCTGAGAACCACAGAAGAGATTTCTGACTCTGATAAAATAATTTATCCAAAGTTAGTATTTGCACTCAGTTAGAATTCGTATTTTTATCTCCATTTACAATTTTATCTACTTCAAGCTTGTGAAACAACACATACTCCACTGTTAATGCTGATGTTTAATTTTTTAGGATTTAAAACCCAGTAACCTAGCTGTTAATGAAGACTGTGAGCTAAAGGTAATGTAATTAAAAAATCTGATTTATTTGACTGAGATTTGAGTGAGTGCCGTGTGAATATACCCCTTGCAACTTAAGTGTCAAAACAATTCCTTTTGAAAATACTTTCATAGAAAAGTAATAATATGCTTCCCAGCTGTAGAGCTGTAAGGATGTGGTTTTTGTATCTGGTCCTGTGTTTTTAGTGAATCATCATGAAAGTGCAGAGTTAACAGCTTTAGTTTGTTTACTTGTTTTGGAGACAAGATACCCAGACAGAATTCTGATTATGTCGAGTCCTACGCTGTTCTAGCCTAGTGTCTTCTCACAGGTTGTGAAATTTGGTTTCATAATCTGTTTTTGCAGCTCTCCCCCCTCTCCTGTGCCCAGTTCAGTGGCTGCCTGCTTGTTTGTGCTGGGTGGTTTGCACTGTTGCCCTGCAGGGCTTGGTGTTCTGTGTTTGTAGATCCTGGATTTCGGGCTGGCCCGGCACACGGACGATGAGATGACCGGGTACGTGGCCACGCGGTGGTACCGGGCTCCTGAGATCATGCTGAACTGGATGCACTACAACCAGACAGGTAAAGCCTTTAGCCAGCACGAGAGCTGTGTTTTGTCAAGTTGCTGAATTGTGAGGGGGGGAAAAAAGAGGCTGTCCTTGCTCCTCCTTCATTTGATTGCATAAGTTGGCACTCTTGGTAATTATGCTTTGGAGTTGGTGTTTGAGCCACTTTCTGTCAGATGGAAGTTAAGAATCATTGTGATAGCATCCACCAGGAGTTTGAACCTTTGAAACTGCAATCAGCAAAATATTGGCAGCACTTACCCCTTGCTTTTCCTAGCAGAGTGGTTTTTAAAGTAAGTGACTGGAATGTGTCTGGTTGAGGAGAATGTCTGGAGCTATAGTGTGAAGAAATGATAAAAAGTGGATAAATCTCCCATCCTTTCCTCTCCTGTTAGCCACTTCTTCTCAGATTTATCTTCCTCACAGTTTCCAGTATCTTCTCTCCATACTTGCAGATCAGGTGCAGAGAAGAAAATCACAGCCTGAGAATAGTTCTTGTACAGGAGAGCACCAAAGAAAATGATGTGCTACCCCAATTTCATATATCAGTACCTTATGGGGTTTTTTCCCCCCTCTTGCACTTGTGTAGGCTTGTCTTGTATCATCAGTGAAATAGTTGGTGGTTGTTTGGGTAGCATTTATGTAAGGCCACATGCAAATCCATTCCTCAGAGTCCTCTTGGATAGATTTCTTCCTCTTTGCTGGTTTAGATTCCTCCCCAGCTCTTTGGTGTTCAGGTCATGTTATAGTTTGGAGGAAGAGTTGCCTGATCTTGAATTCTTTATTTGTACAAGTTTTAGATGGCACAGAACAGTATCAGTTAGCTTGCAATGTATTTCAGATTGCTTCAGTGCCATGAGACTGTTTCAGGATGGAGTTGTTTGCTCTGGTTGGATGGGATGGTTCTGCTCAGGCTGTATTTTTATGCATCATGTTTTGTTTTCTGTTTTATTTTGTTCAGTTGATATTTGGTCAGTGGGATGCATTATGGCTGAGCTGTTGACTGGAAGAACATTGTTCCCTGGCACAGACCGTATCCTTTAGAAGTAATTTCTTTTTTGAAATTGAAATTAGATCTTCATTTTCACATAATTGACAAGAAAATAAGTTCTGGGTTTAGTTACGGACTTCTGTTTGTTTTTAAATTAATGGCTTCTTTTACTCCCAGTACAAAGAGGTGAGTTCTTGATTTTGCTGCACATCTGTTCCTCTTTATTGTCTGTTGTCCTCATTAGATTGATATACTCTTTGTTTCTGTTACTTTCCTTTAAGTTTATTTAAATTTATTAGTTGAGTTTCTCGCTAATACTTGCATGGATGTCTGCCAAGAATCCTCTCATGCTTCAGGTTTCTTGCAAATGTGATTCCCTTCTGGCCTCTCTTCTTTTCTCCTGGAGGTATCCTGGCTGTGAGAGCAGTGGGTTTGCAGATTCTTTAGTGCCAAGGTTCTCATTAAAATTGCTCTGAAATGTTTAGGTTCCATTTCCATGCTTGACTGTGAACCTTTTTCCACAGTGTGCTTGTACTGATGTGAAAATTCAACCTTGAATAAGATCTTTCCAAAATATTTCTTTGCCTCATCAGAGTGGACTGGGTAGGACACTTTGGCAAATTTGAGAGAACTTTGTGAGATTTGGTCATATTTTCCCCAGGAAATTGGAAGTGAGACTTGATGCAAATTGTTGCAGTTAAAATTTTTGCTCAGCCACACAAGATTGGGGTGTAATTTACTACTGGCAAGATCTTTCATTGCCTAGAAATTGGGCTTTCATTTGCCAGAGAAAATTACACTGCCCACTTTGTACCAAAGTTTATTAGTTCAACCACAGTTTGTTCATTTTAAAACCTTCTGTTAATTTGTTAGTATTTGTGTCAGTTAATTCAAGTATGTTAGCACTGGATGAAAAGAAAGCTGGTGTTGGAATTGCTGCCTTCTGTTTATTTACATTTAGAAAGCATCTGGGTTCCAAAACTCCCTCCTGAGGAGAAGATTTCATTCCAGCTTTCACAGTGTCACCTCTCTTTTCAGTGTGCTTTGACTTTATCCTCTCCTCCTTTTCTCCTTGACTCCATCTCATCATTTCTCTCTAAATTTGTTGAATTTGTTGTACTGTGCTGTGTAGTCATCTCTGCTGTATTCTTCTGTTGTCAGAGACACAAACTGAATTAAACAAAAGCTGGTATATTTTTATCTGTTGATTCAGCATGTGTAGGTTGGTTTGGACAGATTTTTTTTTTGTTTCTTTTAAGAAAAACTGAGATACCAAGAATTATTCATTCAAACAAAGCAAAAGCCTTTAAGCCATTGCCATTATTTGACCCTAGCAACAGTGACACTTCAGAGTTTAAAGGACTTGACGCTTGCAACTAAAATATTTGTAATAGGATTTTCAATGTGCAAGAAATGCTGCATGGTTTTATTTTGAGGTTTTCATGAATTGAACAAAATGGTGATTCTTCCAAGTCTGAGAAGTTTTTTCTCCAACTCTGTTCTTAGCTGTAAATTAAAGCCACTGATATCTGCAATGCAAAATGAAGTTTACTTCTAGGATCTAATTTATTTGCTTTATCATAATAAGGTACTTCATTAATTTATGTCTCCCAGCAGATGCTTGTAATGATTTACTTTAAATGCTCAATTTCATTTGCAAATGGCAGAAATGCTTTTTAATTAAATGCTCTTTCTGTTCTGAGTTGCTTAGATTTAAGAAAAACAGACCCAATCCTTTCCTATCTTAGACACAACTTTGTAGTACTGTAATTCTTCCAGTCCTTCTGTGTTGGTGCTTTTTGATCAGGAGGTTAAAACTAAAAGGGGAGTGGGGTTGGTTCTGAATCTTGTTAGTGCATGGAACACTTACCCAGGGATTGGATGGCTTTCACTCCAGATTTGCTGACGTCCAAAGGCAGCAAGCAGACTTAAGATAACAGTCAGTTCTAGTTTATTCTTGTCTTGGAGGGCTCTTTGAATTCTTTATATGTGCATTATTTTAGGAGAGAGTTGGAGGGGTTTTCCACATTTAGATCCTGTTGGGTAGTTCTGGGCTCTTAATAATTTCATTGTACCCACAGATTTGTAGAGGCCCTTGTTCCTCCTGTAGTGTCACCCTACAATTGCTGACTTGCTGACTTTGGAGTTAATATTAACATGAATAATTCAAGGTACGTTTGCCTCATGTCCAGTTGCCAGGGATGAGATCTATCCAAATCCACTGCAGTTCTAGAAAATTCCCTGTGCAGTTGGAGGCAATGTGACTCTGTGTTGCTGGAAACTGCTCCTGTTTGACAACTGAACATTTGAAGTAGTTCCTGCTTTTTGGTCTCAAGATGTAAGTTTTCTCAACTGTGTAGCCTTACATTTCCAAAATTAGAGTGACAGAATATGTAATGGCTTCTCAGGATGATCATCCCCCTGTTCAGATGGTTCTCTTGTTTGAAGTGTTGGTCCCTTTCAGCAAGGATTTGGCAGAAATGCTGTGATGTTATTCACAGTCCATCACATATTTCTTTGTACAGCTGGGGATGCACCCGTTCAGTGCAGGTAAGCTGTAAATTCATTTAATCAGGTAAGTAATTAAGTTGGACTCTGAAATGATGATCTTCAGTGCTGTCTGTGATGATTATGCCTCTGATAAATGAATGTGGAGTTTAAACTTCTGAATCTGTAGAGATTCTAAACACAGCTGTCATTGACTTAAAGCAGGAATTGAGATGTTCTTAGGAAAAAACCCTGTGGTTAATTTGGGTTTAGCTCTGCAGGATTGCTGAAGTACTTCTAATATTTACAACTGAATGTAAGGTAATTGAATTATTCATATTGTAATCTATGGTAGAAGCATTTGGATGAAAGATGGATCTCTTAATACTGGTAAAATCTCTGCCAGGAGTTGGAGAAAGGGATCAAGATTGTGGGAAAGAAGTCAGAGACCAAAAAAATGAGGTGATGAAAAATCAGAGTCCTTCAGGCATTGGACTCTGATCCTTGTGGGTCCCTTCCAACTCAACTTATTCTGTGCATGGGAGGCTTAGCTGAGGCTTTCTTGTTGGTATTGTTGTATCTGTCTGATGCCAAGATCAGTTTCTGTTAAACATGTATATTAAACTTTTACAGCTCTGAATGTGAATGATTCATAGAAATAAATAGGAAAGTTGACTTTGTTTGAATATTTGACTTGCACAAAAATCATATAAAGTAAAAATAAGAATGTCTGGATTTTTCTTGTACAAGTTTAGCATTTTTGTATGACTTGTGTTCCCTTAAACCCTGGAGAGTGGTTTTTTTACTGTTTTTAATCAGTATTCTGAAACTTCCATGATAACTAACCAGTCTGAAATTACATATTCTTCTGATACACCTTATTCTTGCTTGTGATGGCAGCTAAAACAACTTGGAACTTTGCTTTGCCTGGATAAGCTGTTACAATCTTCTGAGATTTGCTGCTGGTGGTGATAGCAGGTTATTTTCTGAATTTTAGAATCCCTCATCAGTCCTTGGGAGTACCTTGAAGATGGCACTGGGGTTTGCATGCTGTGCTTTCCTTCTCCATGCACATGTGGTGGTGTTCTTCTTCTGCTTTGTATTTACTAAATTCTTTCCTGTCTTTAATTGCTTGTGGCTCATTTCTCTGGGAGGTGATGGGCCCTGTAGTTAGTTAAAGAATGCTGCAGTTCAGCAGGTTATAGATGGCAGGCCTAAAACCAGAAGCAGGGTTGGGTTTTGGCACTGCCAGTTCCATAGTCTGTGGTTTTTCTTATTTATCTGAGAAGTATCTTCCACTAGCAAACAGGGCAGCAATATTGTTGGCACGCCAGTGCACAGGCTTTTAAATGCCTTTAAATAACTTAAATATTTAAACTGAGCTGTGGCATGTTAACACTCTAAAATTTGCACTTCAACTGCTGCTTGCACAATAAGTGAAAGAAGTAAGGACTGTTTTAAATAGCTCAGAAGAAAACCTAATTGAAATGAGCCAGTTGTGGTTAGTAGAGTGCCCTTTGCTAATTCTCTTACAGGACTGGATATTCTGATCTCATTTTAAGCATTGACTCTTCAGAGTTTGCAATTCAGCCGTGCTAAATCCAACTAGGTACTGGGTTTACTTTTAGATTTTGAGTAGCTAGAAGTTTGCCAAGTACCTTTACAAGTGAAAAATTAATTCAGCTGTTCTGACAAAGTGCTAATTCCAGAGCTCTTAATTAATTTGATAGCTAAAATTTAGACCAAAGTTTACCTCAAAAGATGGTGGTTTTAGCAAAGCATTGGTGATTTTCTTCATACAGGGTTTGTTGTTCTGTAGGGTTTTTTAAACAGGTGACAGTTTTTGAAGTTCTTGTAGTACTCAAAAGACACTCTAAGAAGGAACTGCAGCTGTATCTTCAGCCATCAGGGAGGCATTGATCCCAGAAAACAAGATTGTCTAAAAAAAATTCGTGTAACTACTTTGGTATAATTTTAAAGGCAAATATAAACATTATGGAGAGTCTGAAATCCCTGTGGAGGATAATTCAGGGAAGAAGGGAGATTATGCATTGATGGTTTTTAAAAGGATACTTTGTGTCTTCTTAGTGTCTTGAGATTTAGACATAAAACTGTCTTTGATGGATTCCCCCCCCTCAATTGTGTGTTTTGTCACCTGGGCCTTGTTAAAGGGGACAGCTCAGGCTGGCACGTGGCCTGCTGGGAGCTCTGTTCCTGGTAGAACATTCTTCCATCTGCAGTGTTCCATCCTGAGAGCTTTCCACAGAGATGTGTTAAACCTGAGCCCCTGCTCTGTTTCTCCCTGCTGCTCCAGCAGGTCTGGAGGGCAGAAGGGATGTTCAGGTGGTTTGATCCCCCTGCCCTGGTGGTCCCCAGGAGGTGCCAGGGCAGGACCCTGTGCCAGCTGCAGCAGCTCAGCTGCCCTGGCCGTGGGCAGGGTGTGCCCATGGTGATGTGATGCTGCAGGGTCCAATCATTTCCTTACCTCCCGAGCTTTAGAAGTGGCTGAATGAGCTTGGAAGGTGTTTACAAAAAACCTTGACTTTCTTCTTAATATGAGTGCCTACCCTTTCCAGCCTTCTGCTTTACTTCAGCTGTCACTAATGCAACCTAATCCTGTGAATTGCAGCTTGGTGTGGGGCCTGAGGGGGTGAAGGGAGCATGGAAGTTCAGCCTTTGCCAGTGGGGCTAAAGATTTCTGCTCCAAAATAGTTCAGGATGCAGTGCCCAATTCCATGCATGTGGGGTATCTGTAGACAAGATGTTCAATCTGTCTGATACAGAGAGAGCTCAGTTATATTCAGTTGTAACAAGAGGGATGAATATGGTTTGCCTAAAATAGCTTTTCAGTCAAGGCCTTGGCAAGAATTAATTTTCAACATTAATAGGGTGATTTGTTGCGCTTTTCATTTTGATTTCTCCCAGCATTTTCCTTTATGGTCCATCATTAGATATTGATCAGTTGAAGCTCATTTTGAGACTCGTTGGAACCCCAGGGCCTGAGCTTTTGAAGAAAATCTCCTCAGAGTCTGTGAGTTTACACTTTGATTGTAATATCTGCCCTTTCAGAAGTCCCAAGTTTGTGTGTTGTTCTCCTGTAGACTTATCTGTAGAATGTGTTGGGATTTATTTTCTGGTTTTTTTCTTCCTTTGTAATTCTTTGCTCTTGGATGGCTTTAAGTTCTTATGCTTTGTGTATCTGATCTTTATTATGATTTCATCCTTCCATATTCTCATTTTACTGCTTCGTGACTTTTCTCTCAGTTTGTGGGTTTATGCTTTGTGATCTGTTCTATCATCAGTGTTACTGGGGAAGTATTTTTCACAGCTAAGAGCTTGAGGCTTGTCTCAGTTATTATTTCTCCAGATTGCAAACCTAGGGATCTTTCTAAACAGGAGCAGGTGTGTTATCCTCTAAACACACAGAGTCCCTTCTGTAGTGTGATTACTTTCTGAAGCACTGCTGCCATATCTTTGTTTTTGTAGCAGAAAATGCTTTTTAGGTGCCTTTCTGTAGCAGCTGTTCCAGGGCACACAGCAGAGTCTGCTCTTCACTTGTGCTATGTGGGGTGTTGCTGTATGGAGCCCTTTTACCAAGGGAGCAGCAAAAAGGCTTCCTGCAGTCACTTTGGGAGGGTGACCTCCATTTTCAGCCACTTGCTCTGCTGCAGGAATCTTGAATTGTGAACTTGTGCAAAGACAGTGTAAAATGGCCTTTAATTCTACCTGTTCGTGAAGGAGGAGTGAATAAATCAGAGGCAGGGACTAAGAGGGAATGCACAGTGAGCACTGAGGTCACTGCTGTTCGTGAGGTGCAGCAGAGGATCAGAGCTGTGGAAAGTGCTGAGAAGATTATGCTGTGCTGCAGCTTAATGTTCTTGTAACAGTGATTGTAAATACAAATGTGAGATGAGCCTTGAATAACACCTGCTGAAGGGATGTGCAGTGCAAATTGGGATAAATTGGTCAACTTGCTGAATGTGCCACCAAAGTAAAAAACCCTGGGATGTTCCACCTTTGGAGAGATTAGAGCTGAATAACCCAGACTGATTTGGTTGCCCTGTGAACTGACCCTAAGGCTTCTCTGGTGTTTTAAGTACAGGGGATTAGCAAGAGACATAAGATGGAAGGTTGACTAAATTAAGCAGAAGATTAATTTGCATGTGTAAGTTGAAGTGGGTCTTTTTTTAAACATTACTGCACAATAAAAATAAAAATTGCTCTTATCCGGGTCTGCAACAAGTCTGTATGAAAAAAAAATAAAGGGCAGTAAAATACTGTTTCTACTCTTTACCCATTGTATGGGGAAAGCAAAACTCTTAAGTGTTTGATGGTTTTGCGTGTGTCACTATAACAAATCCTGGTTTTCTGCTGCATTACTTTACTGACTCTCACTTTCCCTGTTCACTGATACCTGCTAACTCTGTTTTATGCAATGCTAATGTTTTGCTAATTTTGCATTTAATGCCTTCTGTCACCCAGCCCACATCAAAGGGCACTCGGAGCTGTTCAGAAGGTGTCAGTTGTGAGCCAGTTTCATTTTGCACCACAAGAAACTTAAGCACTTTCTATGCAGCAAGAGGAAAAAAAAACAACAAAACGCTGGTAACCAGTGCAGAGGGTAGAGTTTTTGTTTCTGTTTTAATTTTGTTCCTTTTCCTGAAGCTGTGTATAGCTGCACAGCTCAGGGAAAATTTTGTGGAGTAGCTTCAGCCAAAGGAAACCTCTACTCTGATGGCTTAAAACTGCTGGGAAATGTGAACACAACCTTGTTGGAGTGTAATGCTACTTGCATTGGACAGAAATACTTTCTGTACTGGCAGTTACCAACTGAGCAGTGATTCTCCATTGCTTTAAGTGTTCACTCGTGTAATTGCTGAACATTTCACAGGTAGTTGAAAAAATTAGTGGACCCTGCCTGAATGGCTTTTGCCTTGTGGTTTGCAGAAGAGATGCTTTTGTATGCGACTGTTTTCTGTTTGAAATGGTTTTTGCACTGTTTTTAACAAAGCCCTTGACGAGGCACTTAAGATATTAACCAGCTTCAGCAGATCATGCGTCTGACTGGAACGCCCCCTGCATATCTCATTAACAGGATGCCCAGCCACGAGGTGAGATCTGAGCAGAGGAAGGGGGTGTGCAGGGCAGGGCTTCACTCAGAATGTTCACCACTTCTGTGAATTAAATGCTTGCATGTGGCATGGGGTGGGCAATTAACTACCTGCTCTTCTGCAAGATCTTTGTACTAAATGAAGTTGTGAGGTTTGGACAGTGCGTGCTCTACCACAGATGTGTAAGACTCAGGAGAGCCTGGCTGTGAGCTGCTTTTGCATTGTGTGCTGTGTTGTGCAGCTCAGCAAAGGACAGCAGGCTGCACCCAGCCTTGCTGGGACACGGGAGTCAGCTCTTCTGCACCTCTCTGCTTTCCAGTCTTTACCACAAGTAATGTCAGCTCTTCCTCTACTGTCTTGAGTGCCTTAGTTGGGGCAGGGTAATGTTGATGTGCTTAGTAGGTGTCAGAGTGAGCAAGGAGACAGACCATAATAACCAGTGCTTCAGGATGGTTGAAAAGTACTTGGTCTTGCTGACTGGATATTGTCTGATACTTCAACAGAGCATTTATTTCCACAGGCAAGAAACTACATCCAGTCTTTGTCTTACATGCCGAAAATGAACTTTGAAAACGTGTTTATTGGTGCCAATCCCCTGGGTAAGATCTGTTTATTAAATTGTCCTGAAACTGAAGCTAGCATGTCTTGGGACAGGGAGATTCCCAAAGCTTTGTTCTGGCTGCAGGAGTAGTGCAGAACAGGGTTATGTTTATGAAGGACGTGTGGGCCAAGGGTGTAAGAAGAAGAAAATGCTGGATGGTGGTGGGTCCTGAGAAACTACAGATTCCTCATCTACGCTGGGCTTTTAGGAGTTTTACATTTCAGAGTAGAGTCACACAGCTCATGGGAGAAATCCTCTCTGTCTGGTGCTCTTGCAGCCGTGGACTTGCTGGAGAAGATGCTGGTCCTGGACACGGACAAACGCATCACGGCCGCGGAGGCGCTGGCCCACGCCTACTTCGCCCAGTACCACGACCCCGACGATGAACCCGTGGCAGACCCCTATGACCAGTCCTTTGAAAGCAGAGAACTTGAGATTGAAGAATGGAAAAGTGAGTCTGGGGCAGGGGAGAGACAGTCAGTAAGGACTGTCAGTTTCTCTCCCAGAATCTCACCCTGTGCATCCCTGAGAGCATTGTCCAAATGCTCCTGGAGCTCTGGCAGCCTCGGGGCTGTGCCCATTCCCTGGGGAACCTGGGCAGTGCCCAGCACCCTCTGTAGGAAGAAGCTTTCCCTGATATCCAGCCCAACCCTCCTGGCAGAGGTCCAGCTGCTCCCTTGGGTGCTGCCACTGCTCACAGAGAGCAGAGATTGGAGCTGCCCCTCTCAGACCTTGAGTCTCCCCTCAGTCTTCTCCTCTCTGTCCCATGAGCTGAGGTTCAGCTAAGCCATGGTTAGAGGCACAGCAGAAAGTGATAAAAATGTGGGCATCCTGTTGATTCTGTCATTACACTAAGTGAATCTACCCCATGCTGTGTGCATATTTAGCATAGTCCCTGGTAACTAATTACTACTAGGAGCACACAAACATATCCTTGTTTTCAAACTTACTCACATCCTCAGTGCTCTGGAAGTATCTTTTATTGTGTGTGTTGGTCTCTGAGAACGATGTAACCATTCTTTTCTTGTCTTAATTAAACAATACTTTTTGTTTAAAATGCTGTTGGAGCACTTGAGATTGTTGCAGGTTTTCTTGCATGAAGGTGTGTCTGGTAGTGCTGTCATAGTTCTGCTGCTAAGTTTCTGTCCCACTTCTCCCCCCCAGGCCTGACTTATGATGAAGTAATCAGCTTTGTGCCACCCCCGCTTGACCAAGAGGAGATGGAGTCCTGAGAAACTGCTCTCTTCTGTTTGTCCCACTTCACTGTGAAGGGAAGGCCTTTTCATAGGGACTCTCCAATTATCGTTCAAGTGCCTCATCACAACAATATTCTCCTTAGTGGAGGGGTTTTGTGTGTGTTGAACTGGGGAGGGAGGGGGGAGGGAAGGAAGCTGAGTCTATGTAAACATGCTGCATGCTCTTGTATTCTGTGTACAGCCTGGGGCAAGCCTCTGGAGACCTGTTCTGACTGCACTTAGTTCTTCCAGAGTAACAGTGCACCACCAGTCTGCACTGCTGGGGTGAGGTGAGGAGGGTGACAGTTAAAGGTTTGGTTGCAATCATTGCCATTTATCAATTCTCCTACAACTGAGTAACCTCAAAAAGAATGAAAGTTGGTTTATAGGCTTAGAGAGTCCTCTGTTTTCTTCAGGACTGAAGGTGGGGTTGAGGGATGTTCTTGTTCAATGCCAGGTGTCTGATTTACATCCAGATCTTCCTGGTACAGCAGAGTGTAGAGGCCTTCTGGCGCCTGATTCTTGGAACATGAAAAGATGTTGTTTGAAACTGTAAATATGTTTGTGCCTTAAATAAATGGGGAGAGAGGGGAAAGGAAGTCTGGGGTGGAAATCTGACCCACTGTTCTTGAGTGAAGGCTCCCAGGTAGAAAGGCATGAACTCAATGTAATTGGGAAGTAACTTTGAGGCAACAACTTCAACCCCTGGATTGGGTATTCCTGCGTTTTTCACTTTCCTCCTCCTCTTATTCTGAGGCTTCTCAGCATTATCTTCCAGGAGCCAGAGGCTGGGGAAGATCCTTGCTAGCCACACGTTTGTGTATTCTGTTCCCTACAAGGTGGTGTGTTTTTGCATGTTGTAGCTGTATGTGCATGTAGAGCTGCTTGATTTTTGTCCTTACTTTTTGGGGATGGCACTGGGGGCAGTTCAATCATCAGTGAAACATTTGCTGAGTACCTCAGGCAGTGCCATAAAATCACAGCACCCTTCCTCCTGTGCTGCAGCTCCTCGTGAAATACCTGCCATCCTAGAGGCTTCAACGAGGGAAGGATGTCGTGTCCAACAACAGAGAAACATGCACCTTTTTCTTTGTTCTGACCTTCTCTCTGCAGAGGAGGAGAGCTTGGGTGGAAAGGTTTCTTGTGAGATCAAGTGTAAAAAACGTTCTTTAAAGAAATTACTATAGTATCTTGTGAACTTAAGTTATTTCCCGAAAAGATTTTTTTTTTTTAGAAGTATTGGAACCCAAAGCAAAGAAATAAGCATGCATAAACACACAGTCACCCTTTCACTGTCTATATCTATAAATACAAATATTTATATACATAAAACTAACATTTACTAGAAGTTTTTTTTATCCTCTCACGTAAGAGCTTCTTGGCTATTTCTTAGCAGGTTGATCTCTGCCCGAGGAAACATGAGAAGGGAGTATGTTTGAATACAAACATGGTTCAAATATTTTGTATTTTCCAGGACTCTGCATGAGTGAAGTGCCCAGAGTTAGAGAGTGGCAGGAGGGAGGTTTCTCAGCATGTTTGTGTGCTCCATCTGTAGCTGGGGCACTCAGGAGCCCAATTTTAGGGCTTCTGGAGGAAACATTTTTAGACTTTAATTTGTTGCAGGCATCTTGTGTGGGCAATGTAACCGTGTATGTGAGGAGAAAGGCTTTTGCAGTATTTTGTATTCTTGTTACCTGTGGGGCAGAGAGTGTTTTTGTAGTGGTTTTGCCCCGTGTTTGAAGAGGCAGCACAAAGGGATGGGACGTGGATGACAAAGCCATTGATTCTTCCTAGGCTACTTCCCAGCGATCTCTTCAGGCCAAAAGTTCAATAAAGGTCTGGGCTCAGATGAAGAGAGCAGCTCTGTTGTGCTCTAGGATAAAACTCTCCACAGCCCAACAAAATCAAGACAAAAAACGTCCCTTTTCTGCTGGGCCAGCAGTCTGGGTATTCAAATAAAAATGTAGATATACTATGTAAACCTACAGCAAGATTATTTTTATCAGCCATTTTCTGTGTAGATGCTACAGTGTGATTTCATGCGGAAATATTGCTAAAGATTTTTAAAAACTATCGGTGTTGTGTGTGTGGGTGTGTCTGTGTGTGTGAGTGGGAATGGTTCATTGGAGTCTGTCCTCTGAGGGAGCCCCTGGGGCACAAACTCCCTGCTGCCAGTGCCGTGCTGTGCTCAGCTGCCTGGGCACCATGCTGCACCCAGAAGCAGAGATCTGCTATTTTGTTTCTATCCATGGATTTTGCTGTAATTGGTAATGCCAGATAAGATGTCACAATACCACTGGTTAAAAATAAAATCTATTTTTCAGATTTACTGCACTGCGCTGGTACTTGGAAACCTCTTGCACTGAAGTGTTGAGTTTTAGCATGGTGTGAATTTCTCTGCTGTGCTGTGGGGGATCCTGGGTGTGATGGCTGGGAGGGGACAGGGTGGCTGGTGGCTGACTCTGCTGCCATGGGGCTTCTTGTCCATTTTTCCACAATTCTAAAGTTTCCTATTTGATTTGGTCGTGGAGTTAACTCATCTCAGTACAGCCCAGACATGCCCCAGCTATTCAGGACTCCCTAATTGGGTGCTGATTGCTGTGTGTGCACCAGCAGCTGAGCAAGGGCCGTGCTCATCAAATAACCCAGGAGTTACATGTTTGCTTAAGGCCCAGGAGCTTTTGCTGTGACACCTCTTGCTCACAGCTGTATTTATAGACCCAGCCAAGGCGTGGATAATTTCTGGGCTCTGCTGCTGCTGCAGCCAGGGCTGATTACACAGATACTGCCATGGTGCCTTGTCCCTGTTTGTGTTTGTGAACAGCAGGCTCTGGGGCTGTTTGAAAAGCAGCAGGGCCAATGCAGTGGTTGCACATAAAACAGGCACAGTGAATTTTCCCCACCCCTCTGATTGTGCTTTTCCTGTAGGGGCACCTTTGCATGTGACCTGTATGGAAGGAGCAGAGGCTCGGGGCAGGGTGGAGGGCTGCTGGGGTAGAACACTGCAAGCAGCTAGGCTGGCTTGGTAAGGCTCGGCTTAGTCACTTCCTCTGGGGAGTGGGGAGGATGCACCTCCTGTGTGGGAGCCCGACCTGAGCCTCCTCATGCTGGAGAGAAATGTTGAGGTGCTCTCTGCTTACCAGGAATGGCCATCGTGGGCTGGGGGTGCTGGGCTGGTTGGTCACAGACGCGGCGGTGAACACGGGCTTTGTTTTGTCCGAGGAGAGCCAGGAAGGGCTGAGAGCCGCTGCAGGAGATGAAACTGCAGCAAAGCCTGGGGCACAAACCGTGGGGATGTTCCCATCCCACAGCTGCTCCTGGCACCCTTGCAGCAGTCACTTGGAGAACCTCAGCCTTCTTCCAGCACCTCCCCACGCTGCTGGGCAGCCGGGCTGGGGAGACAATCGCCATCGATTGGTGACCCCGCGGTGTCCTTTGTCACGAGCCTGGAGCTGTCCATCGGCTTTGAGAGGATGCCCCTGCGCGTCTGACGCGATGCTGTCTGTGGCTCGTCCCTCGGATTCCCCGGCTCGACGAGTCCTTACTCATCCCCTTGTTTGGAGGAGGGATTTCATAAGCCCCTGTCCGAGCCCCGTGAGGATATTTCTCGGCTGATGGAGCAGCGGAGCGGGAGCTGTGGATGACAGGGGCTGCCAGAGGCGTGCCCGAGCGGGGCTGGCTGCTCCCCTCCTGCAGCAGAGCCCAGAGGCACCTGTACAACACCGAGGCGTGTCAGGAAACCTGATGCCTCACCTCTGCCAATGTGGAGGCGGAGGGAGGAGGGCCCAAAGACATGTCCCTTCACGCTCGCAACAGCTGAAAACAGAGAAGGAAACTCGCTAGAGCCTTTTTTACCAGCGCAGGAAGCCTCCCTGTCCCGCTCTCACCCTAGAAGCCCTCGCGTACTCCACTACTCTGGGGGGGTGGCTGTCCCACACCCGTCGTGCGATGAACATCGCAAGGAGAAGAGGCTTTTACAGACAGGAGGTGAACAACACGCTCTGGGAGCTGCCCAGGAGATACACATCCCTGCACCCGCTGGGCTCCGGGGCCTACGGCTCCGTGTGGTGAGTGGGGTCCTGCTCGCACCGCCCGCGGCAGCGCGGGGCGGGCTGGGGGTGTTGGAAGTTCCGTGCCGGGGGGGAAACGAGGAGGTGCTTGGCAGCACCCCTGCATTAAGGAAGGACATTTGCATGTGTGATGGGAGCAGGCTGTCTCCTGCTCCAGCGCACAGGAGACTCGCTCGCCTGAAGAAAATGGTCAGCCCGGGTGGGCAGAGAGGGGCCAGGGCAGGGGGGCCAGGGCAGCCGAGCGTCACCTCGGCGCTGCGGTCAGGCACATTTTGAGCTGCTTTGGACCCGAGCTCGCGTTAGGGTTCCTGTCTGCTAGCACAGGCTGGAGGCGGGGGAATACCTGGGTGTCTGGAAGAGATTTGTCGTGATTACAAAGGTGGGAGCTGGAACAGGGTGTCCTTGCTGCTCAGTCCCAGGCAGCTGAAGCAGCTGGACAATACGACCCCCACCCTGATACAGCTTCCAATTTGAAATCATAAAGTGGATAGAAATGATTGTAAACCAGGATCGGTAACAGACCGGGACTTCCTTCAAGGCTGATGATAAAGCCCAGCCTACAAGAGAGCAGCAGGAGCTGCTGTTAATTATTCAGACAGGCAAAGGTGCCTGAAGCAAGAGCAAGCACAAGGCAGACATTGCTGGGTTTACACTGACGAACCAGAGATGGGCAACCCTGAAAGGTTAAATATGAAACAGTCCATTGATAGTATCTGAACAGAGCCTTTATTTCATAACATGCTGAGCTAAAAATAAGTTTAAAAAAAAAAAAAAGGTGTGTCCATTTTCATAGGTGTTGGGCAAAGTCTGGCCTGCTACTGGCACTAATCCTGAAACCCTGGTGTCCAGGTTTTGTCCTTTTCCTCCAGCTTCCAATTTACAGAGAGGCACTTACTCATCTGAGGCTGCCCAGATGCACTTATGCTTCTTAGATTCTTAAGTAAGTCCTGCAAAATCAGGCAGGATTAGACTTGACTTTTAATTGATATTTGTACAGTGTTCTCTGATTTTTATCACAGAGAAAATCAGGAAGAAAAATAAAGACGGAACACACACGCACAAAAAAAAAAAAAAAAAAAAAAAGGAAGAGAGAAATCCTTTCAAGTTTCCTTGCCCAGCCGAATAAAACAAACATCAAAAGAAACCTTTACTGGTCCCTGTAAAACTCTCGGCTGCTCCGGAGCTCTCAAGAAGAGAGGTTGAAGCAGCCCGGGGGTGCGTGGTCGTTTTGAATGGACAGAGCTCAGCAGGCAGGACTCGATGCTGATTCCTGTACAAAGCTGAGGCAGAAAATGTGGAGTTAGGATTTGCTGTCCTCTGCTGGGAATTGCTGGGAAAATTTCCTATTTCAGAGTTATGCAGCAGTGGCTTTCACACCTTCTTGAGCAGCTGAGAAAGTAACTCAGGAGAAACAGCAAAGGCTTGTTTCTGCCCTTTTTAATTTGCCAGAATCTGTAGGGATTTGGCTTCCAGCTGAGTGTAACTGTCTGACCCCTCCAATGCTGGTCTTGCTGATCTCTGTCAGCCAGACAGGGACACAGCTCTGCCTGCCCGAGGTCAGCCCAGACTTCATCTGTTCACTAAATCTGTGTGGGGAGAGCATCGGGGGCTCTCCCAGCTGCATCGGCTGGATCGGCTCTGGGCTGTGATTATGGCAAGGCTGTAACCAGCACTGTCCGTGCTGTGCAGGCCAAAGCTCCACCAGCAGCTCTCCCGTGTTGGGTGCTGGGGTTAGATGCTCTGTAGGTCAGCAGCTGGGAGGACACCCTCACACTGGGAAATCTGTCTTGGATTCTGCAGTTTGACTCCCTGGTCTGAGTCCCTCCTCTTATTTTCCTGGCTCCTCCAAAAATTTTTCGCAGTGCTGTCCCCTCTGCTGACATCTGCTGAAGTCCTGGAATGGAGACAAAGCCTCACTGGGAGTCCTCCTAGGACACCCTACAGCATCTTCACTTCAGCTGCCCTGTGCAGTTGTTCCTGCACTTCCTTTGCTTCTCCTGACTCAATATTTGTCAGTGCAAGGCTGGAGGGTGCAGCTGGAAGCCATGGGATTGAACATGATGATTTACAGCTCTTCTGTTCCTGTGGGAGATGGGATAGGGATTTCCGAAGCACTGGGATCTGCTCTGGGAATCCACAGTGGGATTTGGCAGGAAAAACCTTTTTTCCCATCTTTTTGCCTCTTGGGAGTGGTCAAGGAGGGGCTGAGACACCCCTGGAAACCACTGAGAACCCTGAATTACAGCTGTCTGTTTGAGGACATCCCTTCCCTCCTTGGCAGTCTGAGCAAGGAGGCTCCAGAGGGAGAGGAGCTGTCACAGGACTGCTGCAAACAGCCAATGTGGCCAGCAGGAGTAACACAGCCTGCCTGCAGCAATGGCTGCTGTACCAGGTTTGCATCAGCTTCAGAGAAGAGTCTCATTTTCAGCCAGACCTGCTCTTACACAGAAGTGAATATGTAATCAAGGATTCTGAACACAGCAGGGTTAATTGCAGCAGCATTTTCAACATGTGACATCCACTGTCTTTGTTCCAGAATACAGTGAAGGCAGCTGGCCTGCCCTAAAAGACAACAACCTCCAAGCGGATGGCAAAGCAGAAATTTCCATACCTTGATTCCCTTATCTTCATGCATTAGGGAAGGAGAAGGCAGAGTTAGAACTAATTCTGACCTTTAAGCATTTGTGTTTCCCTTTTCTCTCAGCTCTGTTACCTCCAGCTCATTTCTGCAGGTTGAAGGGAATAAAGATGAGCCCTTCGTGCTTTTTTTGGTGTCCCACCTCATCCCTCAAAGAGCACAGGCTGCCCAAAGCCACAGAGGGTGTGTGCAGAGCTCCACTGAGCTCCTCAAAGCACCTTTCTCTGCTGTCCTTCCACAGGAATCAGCTCTTCTCTAGATGACCTGTGGGGCTGCAGAATCTGTCAGAACATACTACTGACATCAGAATGGTTTTTTATTTGCCTGCTGCAGTTCAGCCATAGACAAGAAGACGGGGGAGAAAGTGGCCATCAAGAAGCTGTGCCGCCCGTTCCAGTCAGAGATCTTTGCCAAGAGAGCCTACAGAGAGCTGATGCTGTTGAAGCACATGCAGCATGAGAATGTGAGTGCTCATTTCTCCTCTTCCTGCTGACACAAGAGGTGTTTCCTTGCCACCTGGGAGCAAGTCCTTTTTGGTGGCATCACCTGTGTTTTAATTGACATTTGGTATGTGCAGGCTGTCTCAGGGTTTACCTGTGACTTGTTTGCTGTGCCCAGGATGGAGCAGGTGTGTAATGGGTGAGCCCAGGTATTAGTAAGAGGGAAAACATTTGTGCAGCATCAGTGAGGAGTCCCTGGGTTCCTCAGATGGAATTTTCTGTGGTCACCCATGTGCATATGCTAGTGGAGAGCTGATGAGTGCTATGTGCACAGCAAATGCTTTCCAGATTTAAATGTGGGCTTGTCTCCTTCCTCAGGTCATTGGGCTGCTTGATGTCTTCACCTCCACTGCCTCCTACCAGGGGTTCCAGGACTTGTAAGTCTGGAGTTGTTTGCTCTGTGTAGATGTAACTGTTTTCCAAGACAGCTGTGTCTTAGCAGCAGCGTAACAGAGAGGGCTGAGGTGCAAAGGGACCAGACTAGAATCCAGGCATCCCCAAATAACGCAGAGAACCCAGAGCACACATCAGCTCCCATGGCTGACACACCCAGAACACGTAAACAGCTCCCACCCCTGCTCCCAGCTGGGACACCACAGCAGGCACAGACCAACCTGAGCAATGAGGATGTGTTACATTCCATGGTGCATCACACCTAGGGTGACGCAGTCACTGTGTGACTGCTGAGCTAAGGGGCTGCACTCAGAATGGGAGAAGAATTGTTCATCAGGCCTCAGGGCAATTATAATTTGAAAGATCTGTCCTTCTTTTCCTCTTGATTCTGGCTCTTCTCAATTCTTTTGGCATTTTCCCTCTGTGTTCATGGTCACGTTGGACAAGTCCTTTTTCCTTCCCCATCACTGCAGATGAGTAGTGTGTGCCTGGGTTTGGGGTTTGGCTGATGGCTGAGTGTTAGCAGCTTGCAGGATGAGCATGTGAAGGTTCTCAGAGCAGTTCCTGCAGGAAGACCATCAATTAATTAGCAGCCTCAGCAGGCAGGCACTGAAGGAAGCTGGATGTTGTCTTCTGAGGCAAAGCTGGAGAACATTACAATGACAAATTTGGGAGTCAATGCAGCTGCTTTGCTGTGTAAGATGTTTCAGTTCCTGGGTGGTGAAAGGCTGTACAAAATTGAACCTCACTTGAGGTCTAAACTAATTCAGGATCCTGAAGATCCTTGTTCTTACTTGACATCAGATATCTGATCTCAGAGGAGGAGAAAGAGCAATTTTCAGAACAGGCTGAAATTCCAACTTCTCTGCAAGATGTGCTAGTTAGCCAGGAACACTGTCACAACAACTCATCTTCCTTACAGTGAGTTACACAGCCAGAAAAACCAAACCAAGTGAGAACAAGGCTAGCCTGGTCCCCTGCATTTTTCTTCCAGACTCAGGGCCTTGTCTTACTGCCTTTTAGCTACCTGGTGATGCCATACATGCGGACAGATTTACAAAAGATCATGGGACATGAATTCAGTGATGAAAAGATCCAGTACCTGGTCTACCAAATGCTGAAAGGGCTGAAGGTAGGTGGGTCTGGAGGAGTTTAGTGACTCCCTGTGTCTCCTCTGTGTGTCACCTCTGGGCTGACCCTAACTAAACTCCCCTCCAATACTGTACAGGAGGATGTGGGGAGTTTATGGCATCCCCTCAGAACAGGTATTGGCTGTTGAACCATTCCTGTTCCAGCACACATCAATAAAATGAGTGTTTGCTTACATCAGTCAGTCGGGTATCAAAGTAATCAGCAGCCACAGGCCTTGGGATGGTTTTTCCATCTTGCTTCTCTCTTTGCCTTGCCAAAACCCTCAGCAAAACTCTGCACAGAGATGGAGAGACTGGCAGCAGCAGGAGCTCCTCTGAACCCGTCACAGAGGCTCTCAGGGGAGAAGACAGAGGGAATGATTTTCTATTCAGGAGCATAGGGAAGGAATGTGTTTCTGTAACTGGCTTTGAGGGAGCTGAAAGCAGTCCCTGCAAACTCTGGGATGTAGAGACAGAGCTTTCCAGCTGTCCTCTCACATCCTTCACCTGGAGTCACAGCAGTGGCTTACAGGCATCAATGGGTTCACCTCAATCACACCTCTCCCCAGGTCACTGCTACCTTGTGTCTAAATAAAGGGGGGAAGAACACACAGAAGGTTTGACTGGTATGCTAAAAACCCTGAAGTCACTTTTGCAATTTTATGGTTTTGGGCTGAGATTATTTTTTTGAACACCCAAAACAACCATGTCCTCATGTCATCTGCTGTAACCTTGATGACTTTGATAGTTTGAAGCTGTTGTACTTGCTCTGAGGAGCTATTGCTTCATCCCTCCTCTTCTGCTCTATGCATCTTCTTTAGACTGGCAATAGCATTGTAAATACTGACAGTAATTTGGGGCAGAAATTTCTTTTCAAACTGCTGCCCTAGGGACCAGGGACCTGTAGAAGGCTGCAGAGGTTTGTTCTCAGCAAGTTCTTGTTTGTAGCTCTCACTTCTGTGCTGGAGAACAGAAAATTTTGTCTGCTGGTGATCACATTGTGGCTTCTCTTTTTATTGCAGTATATTCATTCAGCTGGCATTGTCCACAGGGTAAGTTCATGTGTGCTCTTATTCTGATTTTTGTCTGAGAAACCCAGCATAGTCATAAAATTAATAAATTCCTAGCCATCATTTCACTAATAGCATTGTCTGCTCTAAATTTCCATCCTGTCTGCTCTTTTTTTCCATCCTACACCCCATATATGTTTGGATTTGCTAATTTGTGCAGCATTTGGAGAAAACGCTGTATTTTCTGGTGAGCTGAGAACCATTTTATGATGCTTTTTGAATTAAAATGTTTCAGAAAAGAATAAAATAGCAATCTAATGCTGTTCAGTATAGCAGGCATGGAGTTTATTCAGTCATTTGCTGAATTGATACTGAACCTGGGGTGTTATGGGACCCCATCAAAGGCAAGCAGAGGTTCAGCTGAGAGTTGTGTTGATGTATTGAGGCTTGAAACATCCAATTTTTCTGCTCCTGTCTGCTGTAGGACCTGAAGCCAAGTAACCTGGCTGTGAATGAAGACTGCCAGCTGAAGGTAGGTGGCAAAGCAGCACTTTGCAGCACATCAGCTCCTGGAGGAACTGCTCTGCCAGCAGGAAATTGGCACTGTCATGTTTCCTCCTTCCTCCTGAGCCTCCATTCCAGGCGTTGTGTTCCTTGGCAGCTGCAGCAGTGGGAAATGCTCCCCTGCTGATGTCACTTGCTGAATCAGGACACAAGAGCTCAAATGAGCCTTCTGTCACTGTAATCCTCGTGGATGGCAGTGTCTAATGACTTCCTAGAGAAATTCAGCACTGCTGAGCAATACTTGCAGCAGGTGGATGATCCCTGAAGGGTAACTGGATTCAGCTGCAGTTGCCCTTTGGTTCTCATGGACGTTGTGGTTGTGATTCCAGACAAAATCATTTTCCATTTTCAGGGCTGCTCTGAAGGGTTTGCTTGCTGCTGGCTGGTGTGGTGCTCTAGCATGCATTTTCTGTAATGTATATTTCAGGGAGTGGCTCTGCTGCCCATAAAGGTTGGGTCAAGCTTGTTCATCTGCAGCATTGAGGGAGAGGCCATGCTGTGTCACCTGCAAGGTGCTCTTATAGGAAAGGGTGAGTTGTGGTGACCTGGGAGCACGCCTTCACCACCAGGTCACAGACCAACTCCAATAAAGCACATTGACTCAAAACTTAAGCTTCGAGAAAGGCAGTGACCTTCCAGGGAGCAGAAAGCACTAATCCTTTCAGCAGGGTCTTCTCATGACAACAGGGTTTGCAGCTGGGTTGCAATTTACAGTGGAATTAAGACATATTAATTCTTTGAACCATCCCATGGGCGTCTGTGGTGTAGTTGGAGCTTTGTTATCTGATTGGAGCTACTCCATTTTCTCTTAGAAGTAGAGTCTCACTTGCCCATAGGATTTCTCTTTTCTCTCCTGCCCTCCCTTCTACTTATTCTTCCTTTGGCACTGCAGATCTTGGATTTTGGCTTGGCGAGACAGGCTGATGCTGAGATGACTGGCTACGTGGTCACACGGTGGTACAGAGCCCCAGAAGTCATCCTGAACTGGATGCATTACAACCAGACAGGTGAGCAGCCCTGCCCTAGCACGTGACTCCCTGGTGATGAGCTGGGGGATCCTGCTGGCTCAAATCTCACAGAATTGTCCAGTTGTTTTCCCTCTTTTTCATCAGTGTTCCCTGGAGCAGAGCAGGTCCCAGGGGTGTTGCACAACTCCCAGAGCTGCTGCTTGCAGGAAATTATGAAAGCAGAGATTTTAGCAGCATAGAAAAAACAGAGGAGGGTGGGAGGGAGTGAAATTTAAATCAGTGCTTGCTGCAAGCAAGCAGCAAAAGTGACAGCCCCAGCAACCACTGCTGCCTTTAAATTTTTTTTTTTAAATTTTATTTTCTTCCTTTTTCCTTCTTTTTCTCTCTGAACAGTGGATATCTGGTCTATTGGCTGTATCATGGCAGAAATGCTGACTGGGAAAACACTCTTTAAAGGAAAAGACTGTATCCTTTCAAGCTGATCCTTTTGCCTCAGCAGAGTAATAACTCTTAGTGTGTCTGGAAGGGTTTTTATGAATGATGCTACTGAGAAAAAGATGTGTCAGTCTGCTTTATCAGGAGGTAATCACAAGGACCAGTCTTTTTGGGGAGGAAAACAGAAGGGGACATCAGAAATACACCTCTGTGGTGGTGTGGTTCTTCATCAGCTGTTCAACCTTCTGTGGCCACAGCTCCATTCCCAAAGCTTTGCATATCCTTCCAAGCCCATGGATCTGTGTCCTGGCATAGTTGTACCAGAAAAATGATCTGTTGATGGAAATGCCATTCCAGGAAGAAAGGCTTGGAGCTCTTTTTGCCAGTCTAATGAACCTCTACTTGTGTGACTGTGGTGGGTTTGTATCGTGAGCTAATCGTACTCTCGCAGGCTGAGCTGGGGTGGGGGTTTGCTCCTCAAAGGCTGATCTTTAACACAGCTTGCCAGACCTGGATCAACTGACCCAGATCCTGAAAGTAACAGGGCATCCAGGAGAGGACTTCTTGGAGAAGCTGGAGGACAAAGCGGTAAGGAAGTTCCTGTGGATTTGGGTCCTGCAGGCAGAGGTGTCAGGGGAAGAGGTTGACTTGTGTTTGGCATGGGAGAGGTGCTGCCTCCACAGCAGCAGGGAAGTGCAGCAGCAGCCTTTTCCACTGGACAAGGAAGGCATTTCTCTGTGCTGGTGGCACATCTGATGGACCTGGTGCTGCGTGGGGAATGGCTGTGTTTGGCAGGGACTCCCACGTGAGGTGCCTGATGCCCCAGCAAACCAATCTTCTCTGTTCTGCTTGGCTCCTAAAACAGAAGTATTTTTCTGTCTTGACTGATAAAAATAGGTCCTTGTAAACTGTTTGCTGAAATGGGATATCTGGGATGCTTTGGTCTTCTCTTCATTTGCTTTTGCTCATGAGAGCCATGAGACTGAGAGCTGTATTTCATACCTGTCCATGTGCAGTAACTGTGCTTTCCTTGCTCTTTCAGGCAAAGAGTTATATCAAGTCCCTTCCTAAAATCCCCAAGAAGGATTTGTCTGTGCTTTTCCCTAAAGCAAATCCTCAGGGTAAGTAATCTCCTGCATTTCTCATGAGTTTTCGCAGTTGGAAGGGAGGCAAGCTGACTGCCACAGACCCAACTTTATTTCTCCTTCTCATAATTTCTTGCCACTTTTTTCCCTTGCAGTTTGTGCCCCTGCCTTTCCTCAGGGAAAATAGGTATCAGTTAAAAGCAGAATTATCTTTTATTGGCATTACAATGGTGATGTTCTGCTGTTCTTGGCCATTTACTACTTTTTTGTTTTTAATTATTTTTAAGTACAGTGTAGAAACTGTTTGTTGAATACCTGGATCTAGCAATATTTAACAGACAGCTGATGTGAAATTTTCAGGGTAAGAATTAATTTCTTAGAAAGAGCTCTCTTCCCACATAGGTTAGCGGTGAGAGCAAGCAAAACTCTTCTAGAAACGGAATGAAATAAAGTCTTAAAATAATAAAACCAAGTGGGAATGGGGCTGACAGACGAGTCAGCATCTGAGTTTCCTGCCCTCCTCTTTACCAGGGATGTATAGGTTTCTATACAGATTACTCATGTTAAGACTCCTTTGAGATGCAGGGCTCTGAATGAAAGCAAATGATTAAAACTGAAAAATATCTTGAGGTTACTGGCTTACTCCTCATGTTTCTGCAGCCCAATCTGTGCAGCAAGGCTTATTCAGGTCTAATTTGTTATTTCTGCACAATTTAACTTCTGTTAGTAAGAGCTCCCCTGAGGCTGGTGTGGGCAGACTTTGCATCTCTGCTGATGGGAGCTCCTTGCTGCCTTGGCCAGGTTGAGGATTCTCTTCACTGCTCAGGTCTGGAGACGAAACACTGGAAATACCAGTGCCACTCTTGCAGGGTTCAAGCACAGGGTGCCTGTGCTTCCCTGCACCTTGCCTAGCCCTGTTCCCATCCTCTGCAGCTGTGGACCTGCTTGACAAGATGTTGCAGCTGGATGTGGAAAAGCGCCTTACAGCAACAGAGGCCTTGGCTCACCCCTACTTCGACCAGTTCCGAGATATCGAGGAGGAGACAGAGGCACAACACTCCTATGACGATTCTCTGGAACATGAAAAGCTTTCAATAGAGGAGTGGAAAAGTAAGAAGTTGATTTTCTTTGAGGTTCCTGTCTAGCATGGCACTTTCCTACCCCTCTTTCTTTCCTGTACAAATGCTGAGTAAAGTTGTGATTGCCTGCTGATGCCTCAATGGTAGTGCACAGATCTCTTGCTTTTATCAAAAGATCCCTCCAGCTCTTCAGGCAGACTTTTTTTGTCTCTCTCCTTTGTCTCTTTCAGCTGCCACTAAATGCCTTTTTCTGCACATCCAACACTCTAACTTTTATTTGTGTCCTCTAAAATCACACATTAATGGTTATTTTGTTCTGGTTTTCAAGAGCACATTTACAAGGAGATCTTGACCTTCAGTCCCATTGCACGGAAGGATTCAAAGAAGAGAAGTGGGATGTCATTATAGCGATGGGTGCAGCTGTGGATGGGACTCAGTTCTCCTTGATGACTTCAGATTCATTCCACACTGCGTTGCTGGTGGCCAACTTTTGGCCTGTGGGACCTCTCTCTATGTGCCAACTCAAGGATGACACCGTGCTGTGGGCATTGGACTTTATTCTTCTAAAGGGGAAACACCCCAGACAGTTTTCAACATAAAAGACAAATATATTCTTGTTAAAACTATGAGAGAATTTTACCTGGTGTTTCCTTTTATTTTTCCCCTGTATTTGCCCACTTGAGAGAGGATGGGTTTCATTCTTTCTCATTAGTCTTTTCAAGCACAGAGTTTAGTATATTAATTATGGATGAGGTAAAAAATAAGGGAAAATTGACTGGGAAGTGAGTCCTAAGCAAAGGGTCAGAAATACTGAATTTCAGCATAACAAGACCTTAACCAGTCTCACTCTGGCTGTGTCCTGCTCCCTGAGCAGTCACAGAGCACTGAGTAGAGCAAAGCTGCTGGGATGGTGTCAGCTCCAGGGCACCAGGAGATCAGCCTGTGTTCAGAGCAGCTACAAACTCATCCTCTCATCCTATACACACAATTCTGCTCAGATGCTTCCCCTCCAAAGAGCCCCTGCCTCTTTTCTTATTTTTCCCCTGCTTATTTCATTCCCTGGGATTTGATCAGTGCTGTCTCCTCCTCACTGCCAGCAGCAAACAAAGCCTGGGAATTCGAGGCCACTTCCCACAGACTGGGAGTCTCAAGCAGCTGCACAAGTTACTATGAATATGGATCTGCAGGACGTTTTCCAGCCTGTGCTGAAACGGGAGTATCTGCAGATCCACAGCTTACCAATACAGTCACTTGATAGTGCAGGCACAGCTGCTCGCTGTGATAACACCTTTGGACTGCAACACCTTCCCTAGGGTGATCAGGCAAGTTCAGCCAATTATTCCAAAGTCCATCCCAAGGGATATGTGCCAAGAGCCAAGGGCCTTCTCTGTATCAGAGCTTAAAGCACAGAGTCCCCAGGACTAGAGAAAAGTATTGAGAAGGTATTTGACCTCAGTAATACATACAGAATTCTCAATTCGCCCCTCTTCTATAGCTGCTGACTTGTTTTGGTTTGGTTTAGCCAGGTTGGTTGTTTTCACTACTCTCTAATTTTCTTCTTAAGTAACGTTCAGTTTTGCTGTACAGACCATAAGCAAGGAAAAATCGCAACATTTCCAGAATTTTCTGATCTCAAACCTGTGCTGCCCTGACAGTCCCAAGGGAACCCTACAAACTGACATCAGGAACCTGGCCTGGCCACTTTTCTTTCCCAAGGAAAAAGGCTGATCTTTGCCTCCAGGGGCCTGTGGCCTTGACATGCCCCTTTCCCTGGGAAAGAAAAGTGGCCAGCCCGGGTTCCTGATGTCAGTTTGCAGGTGGTGTATGGCTTTGCCCTTTCACTAAAATTGTATTTTGCTGCAGCTTTGGTCTGGGATATGTGGACTGCCCCCTCCAAATGTCCCTCTTCCCTCTGCCCTGTTCTGCTCTGTCCCCATCTCCACCCCTCACCCCTACATGTACTTCCTGCCCACCCCTTCCCCAGTCTCTCTCCACCCTTCACCCCTCCCCATCCCTCACTCCTCCCATCCCCCAGGTGTGACTCCCTGCAGCAGGACATGGGAGCCCGGACTCGTGGGGATAGTGCGGCCCTCGCAGCAGGACAACACCCAAAGGAAACAGGCAGGGACGGCGTCTGTGGGCTGCGCGGTGTCACAAAGGCACCTGGGGCTGAGGGGAGGGGGCTGGAGGGTGACACAGAACATGGGGGCAGCTGAGAGGCAGAAGGGGTCTTTAGGAGTAAAAAGGGGGGCTCCAGGGTGGCAGAGAGACGCTGAGAGGCTGTGGTGGGAACCTGAGGGTGACACAAGGAGGCTGAGAGGCAGGGGCTGTCCTGAGGGACAAAGTGGGGGGTGCCTGAGGGTGACAGATGAACCAGCCCTCACAGCACCCTTAACCTCACCCTTAAAACCACCCCTACAAGGGTGGAAAGTGCACGGTGGAGGTTAGGGGGCCACAGGACAGTGTCGGGGGGCTTGGGGTGACACACAGGCATTGCGGGCTGAGGGGCAAAAAGGGGGGGACTTGACAGGTGGAGAGCTGACCCTGAGGGTTAGGGGTACAAAGGACAGGGCACGGGGTACCAGGAAGGGTTAGGGTACAGCAGCAGCCCTCACCCCAACCCTAAGCTCACCCTAAACACACCCCTAGAACACCAGTGTTCCTCAACAGCAGCTGCAGGCAGTGACCCTAATGCTGGGACAGCCCCAGAACCCTCCCAGCAGCTGCAGGCAGTGACCCTAATGAAAAGGTAGGGATGATGTTGGCTGGCTAGAGAGTGACTGGTAGAGGTTGGGGACTGAGCACTTTTTTAGGGGTTTTTTAGGGCTTTTGAAAGATATTTTAGGGTTTTTTTCACAGGAGCTTTTTAGGAATTTTCTGTGACTATTTAGGATACTTTTAGGGCTTTTTTAGGGCTTTTAAAAGATTTTTTTTAGGGTATTTTCATGGCTTTCTTACTACTAATTAGAATTTTTATGGGTTTTTTTTGGGTGTTCTTGGGGCTTTTTTAGGTCTATTGAGGGTATGTGGAGGACTCTTAGGACTAGGGTATTTTTAGGTCTTTTGAGGGAACTTTTAGGTTTTTTTAGGGTCTTATCAGGGCATTTTAAGTATTTTTGGGATATTTTTAGAGCTCTTTTAGGAATATTGAGGGATTTCTTAAAGGTTTTTTAGGGATATTTAGGTGTGTTTTAGGGTTTTTTTAAAAGTAGGGTATTTTTCTTGTATTTTAAGGGTATTCTGAGGCTATTTTTATGTTTTTGTGGGGATTTTAGGACATTTTGAAGATGAGGGTTTTTTAGGGAAATTTTCTGTTTTTTCATGGCACAGCACATAGAGGCTGAGGGGCATTGTGGGGGCTTGAGGGTGACAGAGGCTGGGAGCTGAGGGAGGCACAGGGAGAGGGGACAGTGGGTGACAGAGAGATGCTGAGGGGGGCAGGGGCAGCTGGAGCGTGACACGGAGAAGCTGGGGGCTGAGGGGCAAAGGAGAGGGATTAAGGGTGACGCACAGGAGCTGAGGGGCAGCTGAGAGGGGGCTTGAGGGGCAAAGGGGGGGCTCGAGGGTGACACACAGAGCCTGAGGGCTGGGGGGCAGAGGGAGAGGTTGAGGGGTAAAGGGCGAGGGCTTGAGGGCTGGACAGTGCAGTGGAGATCAGGGCTACAGGGTACAGCTTAGGAGGCAAGTTAGGGTACAGGAGCACCACCTCTCCCCCAGCCCTAACCTCAGCCTAAGCAGCCCCCCTAACAAGAGCCTTTTCCCTTTTCAGCCCTGCCAGCAGCAGCAGCACACAGCAACCCTAACAGCGAGAGCACACCGGAACGCTCCCGCTAGGACAAGGCAGTGACCCTCACACCAGGACAACGACAGAACCCTCAGAGGACAACGGGACCCCCTGGAGAAAGGTAGGGATGACATCTGTGGGCTAGAGAGCAACAGGAAGGGTTTGGAGGCTGAGCAGGTTTCCTTGAGTGTTTCTCCAGGACCATTAGGAATATTTAGGGGATTTCGGAAGGCTTGTTAGGACTTGTCTGGGGTCTTTTAGGGCATTGTTACACCTTCCTAAGAGATGTTTTAGAATTCCTTAGTCCATTTTAAGGGTCAGGATGAGGGTCAGACAGGCTGAAACACTGGAAATGCAGAGTATTACTGGAATGTAGTACAATGCTTTGGAAAGGTGCCAGTGGAGGGCACATCCTTGCTTGTTGGGATTTTTTGGAGGTGTCCAGCCACTCAGGGCCACAGGCCCTGTAGACACAGAGCGGTCCTTTTCCCTGGGAAAGAAAAGTGGCCAGCCCAGGTTCCTGATGTCAGTTTGTAGAGTTCCCTTGGGACTGTCAGGGCAGCACAGGTTTGAGGTGGGAGCTACTAGGGTCTGCGACACATCCTCGATCGTTTGGATTTTTGGAGGTGTCCGGCCACTCAGGGCCACTGGTCCCTGGAGGCAAAGATCAGCCTTTTTCCTTGGGAAAGAAAAGTGGCCAGCCCAGGTTCCTGATGTCAGTTTGTAGGGTTCCCTTGGGACTGTCAGGGCAGCAGAGGTTTGAGGTGGGGGCAGCTTGGGTCTGCGACACATCTTCAATCGTTTGGATTTTTGGACGTGTACAGCCACTCAGGGCCACAGGCCCCTGGAGACACAGACCGGTCCTTTTCCCTGGGAAAGAAAAGTGGCCAGCCCAGGTTCCTGATGTCAGTTTGTAGGGTTCCCTTGGGACTGTCAGGGCAGCACAGCTTTGAGGTGGGGGCAGCTTGGGTCTGCGACACATCCTCGATGGTTTGGATTTTTTGAGGTGTCCGGCCACTCAGGGCCACAGGCCCCTGGAGACAAAGACCGGTCCTTTTCCCTGGGAAAGAGAAGTGGCCATCCCAGGTTCCTGATGTCAGTTTGTAGGGTTCCCTTGGGACTGTCAGGGTAGCACAGGTTTGAGGTGGGGGCTACTTGGGTCTGCGACACATCTTCGATCGTTTGGATTTTTGGAGGTGTCCGGCCACTTCAGGGCCACAGGCCGCTCGAGGCAAAGATCAGCCTTTTTCCCTGGGAAAGAAAAGTGGCCAGCCCAGGTTCCTGATGTCAGTTTGTAGGGTTCCCTTGGGACTGTCAGGGCAGCACAGGTTTGAGTTGGGGGCAGCATGGGTCTGAGACACATTGTCGATCGTTTGGATTTTTGGAGGTGTCCGGCCACTTCAGGGCCACTGGCCCCTGGAGACACAGACCGGTCCTTTTCCCTGGGAAAGAGAAGTGGCCATCCCAGGTTCCTGATGTCAGTTTGTAGGGTTCCCTTGGGACTGTCAGGGCAGCACAGGTTTGAGGTGGGGGCAGCTTGGGTCTGCGACACATCTTCGATCGTTTGGATTTTTGGAGGTGTCCGGCCACTTCAGGGTCACAGGCCCCTGGAGGCAAAGATCAGCCTTTTTCCTTGGGAAAGAAAAGTGGCCAGCCCAGGTTCCTGATGTCAGTTTGTAGGGTTCCCTTGGGACTGTCAGGGCAGCACAGGTTTGAGGTGGGGGCAGCTTGGGTCTGCGACACATCTTCGATCGTTTGGATTTTTGGAGGTGTCCGGCCACTTCAGGGCCACTGGCCCCTGGAGACACAGACCGGTCCTTTCCCCTGGGAAAGAAAAGTGGCCAGCCCAGGTTCCTGATGTCAGTTTGTAGGGTTCCCTTGGGACTGTCAGGGCAGCACAGGTTTGAGGTGGGGGCAGCTTGGGTCTGCGACACATCCTCGATCGTTTGGATTTTTGGAGGTGTCCGGCCACTTCAGGGCCACAGGCCGCTGGAGGCAAAGATCAGCCTTTTTCCCTGGGAAAGAAAAGTGGCCAGCCCAGGTTCCTGATGTCAGTTTGTAGGGTTCCCTTGGGACTGTCAGGGCAGCACAGGTTTGAGGTGGGGGCAGCTTGGGTCTGCGACACATCCTCGATCGTTTGGATTTTTGGAGGTGTCCGGCCAGTCAGGGCCACAGGCCCCTGGAGGCAAAGATCAGCCCTTTTCCCTGGGAAAGAAAAGTGGCCAGCCCAGGTTCCTGATGTCAGTTTGTAGGGTTCCCTTGGGACTGTCAGGGCAGCACAGGTTTGAGGTGGGGGCAGCTTGGGTCTGCGACACATCTTCGATCGTTTGGATTTTTGGAGGTGTCAGGCCACTTCAGGGCCACAGGCCCCTGGAGACAAAGATCGGTCCTTTTCCCTGGGAAAGAAAAGTGGCCAGCCCAGGTTCCTGATGTCAGTTTGTAGGGTTCCCTTGGGACTGTCAGGGCAGCACAGGTTTGAGGTGGGGGCAGCTTGGGTCTGCGACACATCTTCGATCGTTTGGATTTTTGGAGGTGTCCGGCCACTTCAGGGCCACAGGCCCCTGGAGACACAGACCGGTCCTTTTCCCTGGGAAAGAAAAGTGGCCAGCCCAGGTTCCTGATGTCAGTTTGTAGGGTTCCCTTGGGACTGTCAGGGCAGCACAGGTTTGAGTTGGGGGCAGCTTGGGTCTGAGACACATCCTCGATCGTTTGGATTTTTGGAGGTGTCCGGCCACTTCAGGGCCACAGGCCCCTGGAGACACAGATCAGCCTTTTCCCTGGGAAAGAAAAGTGGCCAGCCCAGGTTCCTGATGTCAGTTTGTAGGGTTCCCTTGGGACTGTCAGGGCAGCAGAGGTTTGAGGTGGGGGCAGCTTGGGTCTGCGACACATCTTCGATCGTTTGGAGTTTTGGAGGTGTCCGGCCACTTCAGGGCCACAGGCCCCTGGAGACAAAGATCAGCCTTTTTCCTTGGGAAAGAAAAGTGGCCAGCCCAGGTTCCTGATGTCAGTTTGTAGGGTTCCCTTGGGACTGTCAGGGCAGCACAGGTTTGAGGTGGGGGCAGCTTGGGTCTGCGACACATCCTCGATCGTTTGGATTTTTGGAGGTGTCCGGCCACTTCAGGGCCACAGGCCCCTGGAGACAAAGACCAGTCCTTTTTCCTGGGAAAGAAAAGTGGCCAGCCCAGGTTCCTGATGTCAGTTTCTAGGGTTCCCTTGGGACTGTCAGGGCAGCACAGGTTTGAGGTGGGGGCAGCTTGGGTCTGCGACACATCTTCGATCGTTTGGATTTTTGGAGGTGTCCGGCCACTTCAGGGCCACAGGCCCCTGAAGGCAAAGATCAGCCTTTTTCCTTGGGAAAGAAAAGTGGCCAGCCCAGGTTCCTGATGTCAGTTTGTAGGGTTCCCTTGGGACTGTCAGGGCAGCACAGGTTTGAGGTGGGGGCAGCTTGGGTCTGCGACACATCCTCGATCGTTTGGATTTTTGGAGGTGTCCGGCCACTTCAGGGCCACAGGCCCCTGGAGGCAAAGACCAATCCTTTTCCCTGGGAAAGAAAAGTGGCCAGCCCAGGTTCCTGATGTCAGTTTGTAGGGTTCCCTTGGGACTGTCAGGGCAGCACAGGTTTGAGGTGGGGGCAGCTTGGGTCTGCGACACATCTTCGATCGTTTGGATTTTTGGAGGTGTCCGGCCACTCAGGGCGGCAGGCCCGTGGAGGCAAAGATCAGCCATTTTCCTTGGGAAAGAAAAGTGGCCAGCTCAGGTTCCTGATGTCAGTTTGTAGGGTTCCCTTGGGACTGTCAGGGCAGCACAGGTTTGAGGTGGGGGCAGCTTGGGTCTGCGACACATCCTCGATCGTTTGGATTTTTGGAGGTGTCCGGCCACTTCAGGGCCACAGGCCCCTGGAGGCAAAGATCAGCCTTTTTCCTTGGGAAAGAAAAGTGGCCAGCCCAGGTTCCTGATGTCAGTTTGTAGGGTTCCCTTGGGACTGTCAGGGCAGCACAGGTTTGAGGTGGGGGCAGCTTGGGTCTGCGACACATCCTCGATCGTTTGGATTTTTGGAGGTGTCCGGCCACTTCAGGGCCACAGGCCCCTGGAGACACAGACTGGTCCTTTTCCCTGGGAAAGAAAAGTGGCCAGCCCAGGTTCCTGATGTCAGTTTGTAGGGTTCCCTTGGGACTGTCAGGGCAGCAGAGGTTTGAGGTGGGGGCAGCTTGGGTCTGCGACACATCCTCGATCGTTTGGATTTTTGGAGGTGTCCGGCCACTTCAGGGCCACAGGCCCCTGGAGACACAGAGCACCCTTTTTCGTTGGAAAGAAAAGTGGCCAGGCCAGGTTCCTGATGTCAGTTTGTAGGGTTCCCTTGGGACTGTCAGGGCAGCACAGGTTTGAGTTGGGGGCAGCATGGGTCTGCGACACATCCTCGATCGTTTGGATTTTTGGAGGTGTCCGGCCACTTCAGGGCCACAGGCCCCTGGAGACACAGACCGGTCCTTTTCCCCTGGGAAAGAAAAGTGGCCAGCCCAGGTTCCTGATGTCAGTTTGTAGGGTTCCCTTGGGACTGTCAGGGCAGCACAGGTTTGAGGTGGGGGCAGCTTGGGTCTGCGACACATCTTCGATCGTTTGGATTTTTGGAGGTGTCCGGCCACTTCAGGGCCACAGGCCCCTGGAGGCAAAGATCAGCCTTTTCCTTGGGAAAGAAAAGTGGCCAGCCCAGGTTCCTGATGTCAGTTTGTAGGGTTCCCTTGGGACTGTCAGGGCAGCAGAGGTTTGAGGTGGGGGCAGCTTGGGTCTGCGACACATCTTCGATCGTTTGGATTTTTGGAGGTGTCCGGCCACTTCAGGGCCACATGCCCCTGGAGACACAGACCGGTCCTTTTCCCTGGGAAAGAAAAGTGGCCAGCCCAGGTTCCTGATGTCAGTTTGTAGGGTTCCCTTGGGACTGTCAGGGCAGCACAGGTTTGAGGTGGGGGCAGCTTGGGTCTGCGACACATCTTCGATCGTTTGGATTTTTGGAGGTGTCCGGCCACTTCAGGGCCACAGGCCGCTGGAGGCAAAGATCAGCCTTTTTCCCTGGGAAAGAAAAGTGGCCAGGCCAGGTTCCTGATGTCAGTTTGTAGGGTTCCCTTGGGACTGTCAGGGCAGCACAGGTTTGAGTTGGGGGCAGCTTGGGTCTGAGACACATCGTCGATCGTTTGGATTTTTGGAGGTGTCCGGCCACTTCAGGGCCACTGGCCCCTGGAGACACAGACCGGTCCTTTTCCCTGGGAAAGAAAAGTGGCCAGCCCAGGTTCCTGATGTCAGTTTGTAGGGTTCCCTTGGGACTGTCAGGGCAGCACAGGTTTGAGGTGGGGGCAGCTTGGGTCTGCGACACATCTTCGATCGTTTGGATTTTTGGAGGTGTCCGGCCACTTCAGGGTCACAGGCCCCTGGAGGCAAAGATCGGCCATTTTCCTTGGGAAAGAAAAGTGGCCAGCCCAGGTTCCTGATGTCAGTTTGTAGGGTTCCCTTGGGACTGTCAGGGCAGCACAGGTTTGAGGTGGGGGCAGCTTGGGTCTGCGACACATCCTCGATCGTTTGGATTTTTGGAGGTGTCCGGCCACTTCAGGGCCACAGGCCCCTGGAGACAAAGACCGGTCCTTTTCCCTGGGAAAGAAAAGTGGCCAGCCCAGGTTCCTGATGTCAGTTTGTAGGGTTCCCTTGGGACTGTCAGGGCAGGACAGGTTTGAGGTGGGGGCAGCTTGGGTCTGCGACACATCTTCGATCGTTTGGATTTTTGGAGGTGTCCCGCCACTCAGGGCCACAGGCCCCTGAAGGCAAAGATCAGCCTTTTTCCTTGGGAAAGAAAAGTGGCCAGCCCAGGTTCCTGATGTCAGTTTGTAGGGTTCCCTTGGGACTGTCAGGGCAGCACAGGTTTGAGGTGGGGGCAGCTTGGGTCTGCGACACATCCTCGATCGTTTGGATTTTTGGAGGTGTCCGGCCAGTCAGGGTCACAGGCCCCTGGAGGCAAAGATCAGTCATTTTCCTTGGGAAAGAAAAGTGGCCAGCCCAGGTTCCTGATGTCAGTTTGTAGGGTTCCCTTGGGACTGTCAGGGCAGCACAGGTTTGAGGTGGGGGCAGCTTGGGTCTGCGACACATCTTCGATCGTTTGGATTTTTGGAGGTGTCCGGCCACTTCAGGGCCACTGGCCCCTGGAGACACAGACCGGTCCTTTTCCCTGGGAAAGAAAAGTGTCCAGCCCAGGTTCCTGATGTCAGTTTGTAGGGTTCCCTTGGGACTGTCAGGGCAGCACAGCTTTGAGGTGGGGGCAGCTTGGGTCTGCGACTCATCTTCGATCGTTTGGATTTTTGGAGGTGTCCGGCCACTCAGGGTCACAGGCCCCTGAAGGCAAAGATCAGCCTTTTTCCTTGGGAAAGAAAAGTGGCCAGCCCAGGTTCCTGATGTCAGTTTGTAGGGTTCCCTTGGGACTGTCAGGGCAGCACAGGTTTGAGGTGGGGGCAGCTTGGGTCTGCGACACATCCTCGATCGTTTGGATTTTTGGAGGTCTCAGGCCACTCAGGGCCACTGGTCCCTGGAGGCAAAGATCAGCCTTTTTCCCTGGGAAAGAAAAGTGGCCAGGCCAGGTTCCTGATGTCAGTTTGTAGGGTTCCCTTGGGACTGTCAGGGCAGCACAGGTTTGAGTTGGGGGCAGCTTGGGTCTGAGACACATCTTCGATCGTTTGGATTTTTGGAGGTGTCCGGCCACTTCAGGGCCACAGGCCCCTGGAGACAAAGACCGGTCCTTTTCCCTGGGAAAGAAAAGTGGCCAGCCCAGGTTCCTGATGTCAGTTTGTAGGGTTCCCTTGGGACTGTCAGGGCAGCACAGGTTTGAGGTGGGGGCAGCTTGGGTCTGCGACACATCCTCGATCGTTTGGATTTTTGGAGGTGTCCGGCCACTTCAGGGCCACAGGCCCCTGGAGACACAGACTGGTCCTTTTCCCTGGGAAAGAAAAGTGGCCAGCCCAGGTTCCTGATGTCAGTTTGTAGGGTTCCCTTGGGACTGTCAGGGCAGCACAGGTTTGAGGTGGGGGCAGCTTGGGTCTGCGACACATCTTCGATCGTTTGGATTTTTGGAGGTGTCCGGCCAGTCAGGGTCACAGGCCCCTGGAGGCAAAGATCAGCCATTTTCCTAGGGAAAGAAAAGTGGCCAGCCCAGGTTCCTGATGTCAGTTTGTAGGGTTCCCTTGGGACTGTCAGGGCAGCACAGGTTTGAGGTGGGGGCAGCTTGGGTCTGCGACACATCTTCGATCGTTTGGATTTTTGGAGGTGTCCGGCCACTTCAGGGCCACTGGCCCCTGGAGACACAGACCGGTCCTTTTCCCTGGGAAAGAAAAGTGGCCAGCCCAGGTTCCTGATGTCAGTTTGTAGGGTTCCCTTGGGACTGTCAGGGCAGCACAGGTTTGAGGTGGGGGCAGCTTGGGTCTGCGACACATCCTCGATCGTTTGGATTTTTGCAGGTGTCCGGCCACTTCAGGGCCACAGGCCCCTGGAGACAAAGATCAGCCTTTTTCCTTGGGAAAGAAAAGTGGCCAGCCCAGGTTCCTGATGTCAGTTTGTAGGGTTCCCTTGGGACTGTCAGGGCAGCACAGGTTTGAGGTGGGGGCAGCTTGGGTCTGCGACACATCCTCGATCGTTTGGATTTTTGGAGGTGTCCGGCCACTCAGGGCCACAGGCCCCTGGAGACAAAGACCAGTCCTTTTCCTTGGGAAAGAAAAGTGGCCAGCCCAGGTTCCTGATGTCAGTTTGTAGGGTTCCCTTGGGACTGTCAGGGCAGCACAGGTTTGAGGTGGGGGCAGCTTGGGTCTGCGACACATCTTCGATCGTTTGGATTTTGGAGGTGTCCGGCCACTAAGGGCCACAGGCCCCTGGAGACACAGACCGGTCCTTTTCCCTGGGAAAGAAAAGTGGCCAGGCCAGGTTCCTGATGTCAGTTTGTAGGGTTCCCTTGGGACTGTCAGGGCAGCACAGGTTTGAGGTGGGGGCAGCTTGGGTCTGCGACACATCCTCGATCGTTTGGATTTTTGGAGGTGTCCGGCCACTTAAGGGCCACAGGCCCCTGGAGACAAAGACCGGTCCTTTTCCCTGGGAAAGAAAAGTGGCCAGCCCAGGTTCCTGATGTCAGTTTGTAGGGTTCCCTTGGGACTGTCAGGGCAGCACAGGTTTGAGGTGGGGGCAGCTTGGGTCTGCGACACATCCTCGATCGTTTGGATTTTTGCAGGTGTCCGGCCACTTCAGGGCCACAGGCCCCTGGAGACAAAGATCAGCCTTTTTCCTTGGGAAAGAAAAGTGGCCAGCCCAGGTTCCTGATGTCAGTTTGTAGGGTTCCCTTGGGACTGTCAGGGCAGCACAGGTTTGAGGTGGGGGCAGCTTGGGTCTGCGACACATCCTCGATCGTTTGGATTTTTGGAGGTGTCCGGCCACTCAGGGCCACAGGGCCCTGGAGACAAAGACCGGTCCTTTTCCCTGGGAAAGAAAAGTGGCCAGCCCAGGTTCCTGATGTCAGTTTGTAGGGTTCCCTTGGGACTGTCAGGGCAGCACAGGTTTGAGGTGGGGGCAGCTTGGGTCTGCGACACATCCTCGATCGTTTGGATTTTTGGAGGCGTCCGGCCACTTCAGGGCCACAGGCCCCTGGAGGCAAAGATCAGCCTTTTTCCTTGGGAAAGAAAAGTGGCCAGCCCAGGTTCCTGATGTCAGTTTGTAGGGTTCCCTTGGGACTGTCAGGGCAGCACAGGTTTGAGGTGGGGGCAGCTTGGGTCTGCGACACATCTTCGATCGTTTGGATTTTTGGAGGTGTCCGGCCACTTCAGGGCCACAGGCCCCTGGAGGCAAAGATCAGCCTTTTTCCTTGGGAAAGAAAAGTGGCCAGCCCAGGTTCCTGATGTCAGTTTGTAGGGTTCCCTTGGGACTGTCAGGGCAGCACAGGTTTGAGGTGGGGGCAGCTTGGGTCTGCGACACATCTTCGATCGTTAGGATTTTTGGAGGTGTCCGGCCACTTAAGGGCCACAGGCCCCTGGAGACACAGACCGGTCCTTTTCCCTGGGAAAGAAAAGTGGCCAGGCCAGGTTCCTGATGTCAGTTTGTAGGGTTCCCTTGGGACTGTCAGGGCAGCACAGGTTTGAGGTGGGGGCAGCTTGGGTCTGCGACACATCCTCGATCGTTTGGATTTTTGGAGGTGTCCGGCCACTTCAGGGCCACAGGCCCCTGGAGACAAAGACCGGTCCTTTTCCCTGGGAAACAAAAGTGGCCAGCCCAGGTTCCTGATGTCAGTTTGTAGGGTTCCCTTGGGACTGTCAGGGCAGCACAGGTTTGAGGTGGGGGCAGCTTGGGTCTGCGACATATCTTCGATCGTTTGGATTTTTGGAGGTGTCCGGCCACTTAAGGGCCACAGGCCCCTGGAGACACAGACCGGTCCTTTTCCCTGGGAAAGAAAAGTGGCCAGCCCAGGTTCCTGATGTCAGTTTGTAGGGTTCCCTTGGGACTGTCAGGGCAGCACAGGTTTGAGGTGGGGGCAGCTTGGGTCTGCGACACATCTTCGATCGTTTGGATTTTTGGAGGTGTCCGGCCAGTCAGGGTCACAGGCCCCTGGAGACAAAGATCAGCCTTTTTCCTTGGGAAAGAAAAGTGGCCAGCCCAGGTTCCTGATGTCAGTTTGTAGGGTTCCCTTGGGACTGTCAGGGCAGCAGCGGTTTGAGGTGGGGGCAGCTTGGGTCTGCGACACATCTTCGATCGTTTGGATTTTTGGAGGTGTCAGGCCACTTCAGGGCCACAGGCCCCTGGAGACAAAGACCGGTCCTTTTCCCTGGGAAAGAAAAGTGGCCAGCCCAGGTTCCTGATGTCAGTTTGTAGGGTTCCCTTGGGACTGTCAGGGCAGCACAGGTTTGAGGTGGGGGCAGCTTGGGTCTGCGACACATCTTCGATCGTTAGGATTTTTGGAGGTGTCCGGCCACTTAAGGGCCACAGGCCCCTGGAGACACAGACCGGTCCTTTTCCCTGGGAAAGAAAAGTGGCCAGGCCAGGTTCCTGATGTCAGTTTGTAGGGTTCCCTTGGGACTGTCAGGGCAGCACAGGTTTGAGGTGGGGGCAGCTTGGGTCTGCGACACATCCTCGATCGTTTGGATTTTTGGAGGTGTCCGGCCACTTCAGGGCCACAGGCCCTGGAGACACAGACCGGTCCTTTTCCCTGGGAAAGAAAAGTGGCCAGCCCAGGTTCCTGATGTCAGTTTGTAGGGTTCCCTTGGGACTGTCAGGGCAGCACAGGTTTGAGGTGGGGGCAGCTTGGGTCTGCGACACATCTTCGATCGTTTGGATTTTTGGAGGTGTCCGGCCACTTAAGGGCCACAGGCCCCTGGAGACAAAGACCGGTCCTTTTCCCTGGGAAAGAAAAGTGGCCAGCCCAGGTTCCTGATGTCAGTTTGTAGGGTTCCCTTGGGACTGTCAGGGCAGCACAGGTTTGAGGTGGGGGCAGCTTGGGTCTGCGACACATCTTCGATCGTTTGGATTTTTGGAGGTGTCCGGCCAGTCAGGGTCACAGGCCCCTGGAGGCAAAGATCAGCCTTTTTCCTTGGGAAAGAAAAGTGGCCAGCCCAGGTTCCTGATGTCAGTTTGTAGGGTTCCCTTGGGACTGTCAGGGCAGCAGCGGTTTGAGGTGGGGGCAGCTTGGGTCTGCGACACATCTTCGATCGTTTGGATTTTTGGAGGTGTCAGGCCACTTCAGGGCCACAGGCCCCTGGAGACAAAGACCGGTCCTTTTCCCTGGGAAAGAAAAGTGGCCAGCCCAGGTTCCTGATGTCAGTTTGTAGGGTTCCCTTGGGACTGTCAGGGCAGCACATGTTTGAGGTGGGGGCAGCTTGGGTCTGCGACACATCCTCGATCGTTTGGATTTTTGGAGGTGTCCGGCCACTTCAGGGCCACAGGCCCCTGGAGACAAAGATCAGCCTTTTTCCTTGGGAAAGAAAAGTGGCCAGCCCAGGTTCCTGATGTCAGTTTGTAGGGTTCCCTTGGGACTGTCAGGGCAGCAGAGGTTTGAGGTGGGGGCAGCTTGGGTCTGCGACACATCCTCGATCGTTTGGATTTTTGGAGGTGTCCGGCCTCTTCAGGGCCACAGGCCCCTGGAGGCAAAGATCAGCCTTTTTCCTTGGGAAAGAAAAGTGGCCAGCCCAGGTTCCTGATGTCAGTTTGTAGGGTTCCCTTGGGACTGTCAGGGCAGCACAGGTTTGAGGTGGGGGCAGCTTGGGTCTGCGACACATCTCGATCGTTTGGATTTTTGGAGGTGTCCGGCCACTCAGGGCCACAGGCCCCTCGAGACAAAGATCAGCCTTTTTCCCTGGGAAAGAAAAGTGGCTAGCCCAGGTTCCTGATGTCAGTTTGTAGGGTTCCCTTGGGACTGTCAGGGCAGCACAGGTTTGAGGTGGGGGCAGCTTGGGTCTGCGACACATCTTCGATCGTTTGGATTTTTGGAGGTGTCCGGCCACTCAGGGCCACAGGCCCCTGGAGACAAAGACCGGTCCTTTTCCCTGGGAAAGAAAAGTGGCCAGCCCAGGTTCCTGATGTCAGTTTGTAGGGTTCCCTTGGGACTGTCAGGGCAGCACAGGTTTGAGGTGGGGGCAGCTTGGGTCTGCGACACATCTTCGATCGTTTGGATTTTTGGAGGTGTCCGGCCACTCAGGGCCACAGGCCCTGGAGACAAAGATCAGCCTTTTCCTGGGAAAGAAAAGTGGCCAGCCCAGGTTCCTGATGTCAGTTTGTAGGGTTCCCTTGGGACTGTCAGGGCAGCACAGGTTTGAGGTGGGGGCAGCTTGGGTCTGCGACACATCTTCGATCGTTTGGATTTTTGGAGGTGTCCGGCCACTCAGGGCCACAGGCCCCTGGAGACAAAGACCAGTCCTTTTCCTGGGAAAGAAAAGTGGCCAGCCCAGGTTCCTGATGTCAGTTTGTAGGGTTCCCTTGGGACTGTCAGGGCAGCACAGGTTTGAGGTGGGGGCAGCTTGGGTCTGCGACACATCTTCGATCGTTTGGATTTTTGGAGGTGTCCGGCCACTTCAGGGCCACAGGCCCCTGGAGACAAAGACCGGTCCTTTTCCCTGGGAAAGAAAAGTGGCCAGCCCAGGTTCCTGATGTCAGTTTGTAGGGTTCCCTTGGGACTGTCAGGGCAGCACAGGTTTGAGGTGGGGGCAGCTTGGGTCTGCGACACATCTTCGATCGTTTGGATTTTTGGAGGTGTCCGGCCACTCAGGGCCACAGGCCCCTGGAGGCAAAGATCAGCCTTTTTCCTTGGGAAAGAAAAGTGGCCAGCCCAGGTTCCTGATGTCAGTTTGTAGGGTTCCCTTGGGACTGTCAGGGCAGCACAGGTTTGAGGTGGGGGCAGCTTGGGTCTGCGACACATCTTCGATCGTTTGGATTTTTGGAGGTGTCCGGCCACTTCAGGGCCACAGGCCCCTGGAGACAAAGATCAGCCTTTTTCCCTGGGAAAGAAAAGTGGCCAGCCCAGGTTCCTGATGTCAGTTTGTAGGGTTCCCTTGGGACTGTCAGGGCAGCACAGGTTTGAGGTGGGGGCAGCTTGGGTCTGCGACACATCTTCGATCGTTTGGATTTTTGGAGGTGTCCGGCCACTTCAGGGCCACAGGCCCCTGGAGACAAAGACGGTCCTTTTCCCTGGGAAAGAAAAGTGGCCAGCCCAGGTTCCTGATGTCAGTTTGTAGGGTTCCCTTGGGACTGTCAGGGCAGCACAGGTTTGAGGTGGGGGCAGCTTGGGTCTGCGACACATCTTCGATCGTTTGGATTTTTGGAGGAGTCTGGCCACTTCAGGGCCACAGGCCCCTGGAGGCAAAGATCAGCTTTTTCCTGGGAAAGAAAAGTGGCCAGCCCAGGTTCCTGATGTCAGTTTGTAGGGTTCCCTTGGGACTGTCAGGGCAGCACAGGTTTGAGGTGGGGGCAGCTTGGGTCTGCGACACATCTTCGATCGTTTGGATTTTTGGAGGTGTCTGGCCACTTCAGGGCCACAGGCCCCTGGTAGCAAAGATCAGCCTTTTTCCTTGGGAAAGAAAAGTGGCCAGCCCAGGTTCCTGATGTCAGTTTGTAGGGTTCCCTTGGGACTGTCAGGGCAGCACAGGTTTGAGGTGGGGGCAGCTTGGGTCTGCGACACATCTTCGATCGTTTGGATTTTTGGAGGTGTCCGGCCACTTCAGGGCCACAGGCCCCTGGAGACAAAGATCAGTCCTTTTCCTGGGAAAGAAAAGTGGCCAGCCCAGGTTCCTGATGTCAGTTTGTAGGGTTCCCTTGGGACTGTCAGGGCAGCACAGGTTTGAGGTGGGGGCAGCTTGGGTCTGCGACACATCTTCGATCGTTTGGATTTTTGGAGGTGTCCGGCCACTCAGGGCCACAGGCCCCTGGAGACAAAGACCGGTCCTTTTCCAGGGAAAGAAAAGTGGCCAGCCCAGGTTCCTGATGTCAGTTTGTAGGGTTCCCTTGGGACTGTCAGGGCAGCACAGGTTTGAGGTGGGGGCAGCTTGGGTCTGCGACACATCCTCGATCGTTTGGATTTTTCGACGTAGCCCGGCAATGAGGGCCACAGGCCCATGAAACAAAGATCAGCCTTTTTCCTTGGGAAAGAAAAGTGGCCAGCCCAGGTTCCTGATGTCAGTTTGTAGGGTTCCCTTGGGACTGTCAGGGCAGCACAGGTTTGAGGTGGGGGCAGCTTGGGTCTGCGACACATCTTCGATCGTTTGGATTTTTGGAGGTGTCCGGCCACTTCAGGGCCACAGGCCCTGGAGACAAAGACCGGTCCTTTTCCCTGGGAAAGAAAAGTGGCCAGCCCAGGTTCCTGATGTCAGTTTGTAGGGTTCCCTTGGGACTGTCAGGGCAGCACAGGTTTGAGGTGGGGGCAGCTTGGGTCTGCGACACATCTTCGATCGTTTGGATTTTTGGAGGTGTCCGGCCACTCAGGGCCACAGGCCCCTGGAGGCAAAGATCAGCTTTTTCCTTGGGAAAGAAAAGTGGCCAGCCCAGGTTCCTGATGTCAGTTTGTAGGGTTCCCTTGGGACTGTCAGGGCAGCACAGGTTTGAGGTGGGGGCAGCTTGGGTCTGCGACACATCTTCGATCGTTTGGATTTTTGGAGGTGTCCGGCCACTCAGGGCCACAGGCCCCTGGAGACAAAGATCGGTCCTTTTCCCTGGGAAAGAAAAGTGGCCAGCCCAGGTTCCTGATGTCAGTTTGTAGGGTTCCCTTGGGACTGTCAGGGCAGCACAGGTTTGAGGTGGGGGCAGCTTGGGTCTGCGACACATCTTCGATCGTTTGGATTTTTGGAGGTGTCCGGCCACTCAGGGCCACAGGCCCCTGGAGGCAAAGATCAGCCTTTTCCTGGGAAAGAAAAGTGGCCAGCCCAGGTTCCTGATGTCAGTTTGTAGGGTTCCCTTGGGACTGTCAGGGCAGCACAGGTTTGAGGTGGGGGCAGCTTGGGTCTGCGACACATCTTCGATCGTTTGGATTTTTGGAGGTGTCCGGCCACTTCAGGGCCACAGGCCCCTGGAGACACAGACCGGTCCTTTTCCCTGGGAAAGAAAAGTGGCCAGCCCAGGTTCCTGATGTCAGTTTGTAGGGTTCCCTTGGGACTGTCAGGGCAGCACAGGTTTGAGGTGGGGGCAGCTTGGGTCTGCGACACATCTTCGATCGTTTGGATTTTTGGAGGTGTCCGGCCACTCAGGGCCACAGGCCCCTGGAGGCAAAGATCAGCCTTTTTCCCTGGGAAAGAAAAGTGGCCAGCCCAGGTTCCTGATGTCAGTTTGTAGGGTTCCCTTGGGACTGTCAGGGCAGCACAGGTTTGAGGTGGGGGCAGCTTGGGTCTGCGACACATCTTCGATCGTTTGGATTTTTGGAGGTGTCCGGCCACTTCAGGGCCACAGGCCCTGGAGACAAAGATCAGCCTTTTCCTGGGAAAGAAAAGTGGCCAGCCCAGGTTCCTGATGTCAGTTTGTAGGGTTCCCTTGGGACTGTCAGGGCAGCACAGGTTTGAGGTGGGGGCAGCTTGGGTCTGTGACACTTCGATCGTTTGGATTTTTGGAGGTTGTCGGCCACTTCAGGGCCACAGGCCCCTGGAGACAAAGACCGGTCCTTTTCCCTGGGAAAGAAAAGTGGCCAGCCCAGGTTCCTGATGTCAGTTTGTAGGGTTCCCTTGGGACTGTCAGGGCAGCACAGGTTTGAGGTGGGGGCAGCTTGGGTCTGCGACACATCTTCGATCGTTTGGATTTTTGAGGTGTCCGGCCACTCAGGGCCACAGGCCCTGGAGACAAAGATCAGCCTTTTTCCTGGGAAAGAAAAGTGGCCAGCCCAGGTTCCTGATGTCAGTTTGTAGGGTTCCGTGGGACTGTCAGGGCAGCACAGGTTTGAGGTGGGAGCAGCTTGGGTCTGCGACACATCTTCGATCGTTTGGATTTTTGGAGGTGTCCGGCCACTTTAGGGCCACAGGCCCCTGGAGACACAGACAGGTCCTTTTCCCTGGGAAAGAAAAGTGGCCAGCCCAGGTTCCTGATGTCAGTTTGTAGGGTTCCCTTGGGACTGTCAGGGCAGCACAGGTTTGAGGTGGGGGGCAGCTTGGGTCTGCGACACATCCTCGATCGTTTGGATTTTTGGAGGTGTCCGGCCACTTCAGGGCCACAGGCCCCTGGAGACAAAGATCAGCCTTTCCTGGAAAGAAAAGTGGCCAGCCCAGGTTCCTGATGTCAGTTTGTAGGGTTCCCTTGGGACTGTCAGGGCAGCACAGGTTTGAGGTGGGGGCAGCTTGGGTCTGCGACACATCTCGATCGTTTGGATTTTTGGAGGTGTCCGGCCACTCAGGGCCACAGGCCCCTGGAGACAAAGACCGGTCCTTTTCCCTGGAAAGAAAAGTGGCCAGCCCAGGTTCCTGATGTCAGTTTGTAGGGTTCCCTTGGGACTGTCAGGGCAGCACAGGTTGAGGTGGGGGCAGCTTGGGTCTGCGACACATCTTCGATCGTTTGGATTTTTGGAGGTGTCCGGCCACTTCAGGGCCACAGGCCCTGGAGACAAAGACGGTCCTTTTCCTGGGAAAGAAAAGTGGCCAGCCCAGGTTCCTTCCTGATGTCAGTTTGTAGGGTTCCCTTGGGACTGTCAGGGCAGCACAGGTTTGAGGTGGGGGCAGCTTGGGTCTGCGACACATCTCGATCGTTTGGATTTTGGAGGTGTCCGGCCACTCAGGGCCACAGGCCCTGGAGACAAGATCAGCCTTTTCCTGGGAAAGAAAAGTGGCCAGCCCAGGTTCCTGATGTCAGTTTGTAGGGTTCCCTTGGGACTGTCAGGGCAGCACAGGTTGAGGTGGGGGCAGCTTGGGTCTGCGACACAT